>NW_025056484.1:0-8088 GCF_019279795.1 Protopterus annectens | reverse complement strand
ATAAGAGTCTTTAAGAAACCTAACAACTGCGATTCATTCACTGTGGTTTACTTTTGGTTTCTTTGGCACCACTGTTCGTCCATCTATGTGGAAGACCTACCAGCAGGTCAGAGACAGGATGTGGCAAATATATGCATTAGACTGGGAATCTTTCTCGCAACATCCTGGCTAAGCATGTAGCTGGTACTAGATCTAACACACGCTGTTTGAAGTTTTTTGGTTGCGGAAAAGATTGTGGAGAACAAACGTGGAGGGACATTGTGGAAATTGTTCGATTATCGAAACAAGGTGGATTACAGGACTAAGGCAGATGGCAGTAGTAAGGGGTCGATAAGATCTCTATTGGTTCTACTCAAAGCTAGACCTTACAATTAACATTCTTGGAATGATGCTGCCCTATGGATCTTTTTGGGTCTACTTTGTTTTGAAAGGAATGTTATTTCATCGAATTTTATTTCACCCCACCACCTTCTGGTTGAAACTTCACCCCCATTGAAAATCCCCACATTATTGATCTCATTTCATTGAACTGCAGTTTAGAGAGCAGTGAGACTATAGCATTATAAGGAGAGCAAGTCTTTTTTTTCTCTCACTGTAGTGCGATTTGGCTAGTATATATAGTTAGGGGAGGTGTGTGGCACAGCCTCACATTGAGGTGTGGGTGGGTGGTGGTAGCCCCACTTTGAGCACATATTGTCTTCTGGTGAGAGTCATTGTGTTGCACTATGCATGTCTATTGTTTAAAATGTATTGTTTTGAGGTTTTTGCAAATACAATATAAACAAATAAGGTGGGGGGTCTGTGCCCCATTACCCTACAATGGGGGTTCAGCCCCTTATTGACCATCTCTCTGAATCATATAATAACCATGATCATACTTACAGTAAAAGTATATACTTTTTTACTTTTGCCTTATAGTACCTACAGTGCCATGCATATTTCAAGCCCGATTCAGTGAAATGGTTTTCGTACTAGGCTTTCAACCACGTGTTCAGGGCATGAAATGAAATCCAGTGAAATGAGATTCAATGAACAAAGAAGATCCATCTTTTTATATATAAGCTATATATGGTTTCTAAGCTTTATAGTGTTGTCTGTTTTAACTTATTTTAGCATTTATGCATGTTTTCAATGTTTTTTTCTCATGCTATTTTAATATGCTGTTTTTTATGCTATTTATTATACTCGCCTTTTAAATTAGTAGCGAAGATTCTTATGTTCTTTATATTTACTTTTGTTAAGCAAATATTGATATGTTCTTTTTTTATGTGATTGGCTACAACATCATTGGTTTTCTATTTTAAACTGAGCAATGTTTGGTTTCACTTATCGATTGAAGAAGCAGTATTTTGACTACTGCAAAGTGCTGCGATATTAAATGACCAGATTTTATTTCCACTGCTTGGTTTCTTTTGACTGCCACTTTGTTTTGGTCTCACTCCTGTATTTTTGGATTTGTATCATGTTCAATCTAATCAGTACACATGAATGTGACAGTATAATACCTGTTGCATCATCCTGGGCACATACACATACATGAGCACACTTAACAAGGGCGCATTGCACGCATCTTTGACATATATTTAGCACCATCACATTCATCTATAGTTGTGTCTTTCTCTCCTCTCTCTATATATATATATATATATATATATATATATATATATATATATATATACATATATAGAGAGAGAGGTAGAGAGAAATATCAATAGATAGATCTATATGTTTAGGTGATTATGTCATTTAGTATAGACAAATTCTACAAGAGAATATTTGGCTACACTTGAAAAACACATAAATAGGCCATTAATGGGAATTACTGTTCAACTGTGGGATTCTAAACCCACATGTAATTTTCTATATGAGGGCAGTCAATGATAAAAGTAACGAATTATAACCCGCTGTTGTAATTTAAACGTAGAGGTAATATATGGCTGGTATTACCCACACCCACATACAATATTATTATTAACAGAAGCATGATATTTCAGAAGTGTTAAGATACGAGATGGATAGTCTTCGGTGACTTAAGCGCCGAGCGCAGGGCACTGCCATACACCAAGCAAAGATAGTTACGTGAAAATCTTTACTTGTAAGTTACACAAAGACACAATTTCGTGGATTCGCGCGAAGCTCGGTGTCGTGTAAGGCTTGCCCGCAGTGCAGTGAATAATCATGAAAGCAGCGCTTTGCGAAGAAATGAGAAATCCATACAGAGTGCGCGAGGGCGCACGTGAGTTTGCGCCTGGCAGATGCGTGCCACAGGCGAGTTTTCGCCGGCATGGCGATAAATCAGTGCTGACTTCCCGCGGCGCTGCCCGCAATAGCAACCGCACTAGCCAGCCCGTGGATATGAAAACGCACGCAGACTATGCAACATAGTACCTGTTCACACAAAACGGAGAACCAAATAACCCAATGTAAGTCCAAAGTGTACCCGCCCGCGAACAAAGGATACGCAGAATACCGTGTCCGCTCCGGCACACCGTCAGTGGCATACCTGGTGAAGGTGTACCGCGAGCATGTCAGCCGCTACCAAGACTTACATAGAAGTAGAGCCATGGCATACCAGTAGTAGTGAGAGCACACAGCCAGGTAGCATGCATGACATATCAACAAGAAGAAAACAAGATACCCTAAACACAGGCAAACAGGTGTGCACAGCAACATGTACTATAATCTAGCAACGTGCTCATCGTGATACACATAGGACGGCGATGCCTGTCGCACATACAGAAGCAGAACCGATGCATGCAAATGCACACACAACAGCCCTCTGGCCATAGAAGACAACCTGCATCATGTATGACTGCAGCATCTAAACCCAGCTAGCATCAAGAAAGCCACATCTACACACAATGGGCATACCTGAAATGTGTAGTGGGTTAGTATTGTCTCAGGCAGTGCCACGCGGCAACAGGTACCCCTAATATGCTAACATCCTCCTCAGGTACAGATATTCAAATGGCTGGAAGCCGTGAATGTGTCGGCAGGAATGTGTACATCCGCATGTGGTGGCGGGACTCCATTAAATCCCATGTTGCAGCACACGCCCACGGTGCCCATAACTGTACACATCTGGACAAGGCGGTATGTTCACACCGCGATTGATGATTAGCTAAGTGCAGACATGTCAAAACACAACACATATGGCGGAACATCTGCCCACACCAAGCAGGGGCGCCCCAACACAGGGGTGCACCACAGGCACAGAAGGGGAAGGTGGGACATCACATGCGTTGAGAGTATATCGTGTTGCTGGGACTGACCAAAACACTGCTACCGTGCCAACGCAAAGGACAGGAATAAATATTGTATATACCTGGATGGATGGGTATGTCATTAGCATGGGGAATAGGCCAAGCTATTATCCACCACTAATAGCCATGTGTACCAGATGGCTGGAAACAGCCAGGCAACACGCAGTAGTAATGCAGGAAGGCATACAATGACTGTGGGAATAGCCACAGGACATAGCACGTGCCAAGTGTTGATGCATGACACAAAATGTTCAGACATGAGGCCCTGCAAGAGGAACATGTGCCAACCCCACCTCCCACAGATGTTACCCGGCAGTGAAAACATGTCCCAAAACACACACCAACACTACTGTCCATCCCACGAGTAGTAATGTGGAGGCTGGGTCAAAGACTACCATGAGGCGGCACAACAGAGACACGGTAACCATGGTTCTAACACCCCCTCAGGCTAAAGAATAGAATGGACATGGCGGCTGTACGCTGTGGAAGGATGCGTAGTCTCAGTATCACAGAGGGTAGTACACAGATACACTGTAATCAACCGTGACGAGTGTGCACTGTAGACAGTATACCCGTGGCAGTAATACATAGTTCAACCATGTGCCGCGAGAAATATGTTGCTAAGAATGAGACAGATAGGTGACATGTGATTGGGACAAATTATGAACATAGTCTATAGGGTCCATAGGTACAGGTAAGCAAGTTTACAACTTAAAATATGTAGTTATGTTTTACAACCTCCAGTCTGGAGATAAATGCCCATTATATTGCTGTACCCTCTGTCAAGCAGCAGCCAATGGATAAAATCCCCCTGGGTATATTCCGCAATCCTCATCCAATGGGACAAGATCCCCGAATCAGCGCGGCCAGCAAGGTTTCGCCTATTACGTACTGGGATGTTGTTCATTAAAACATAGTGAGGTTCGGGTGATGGCGGCGTTACCCAACATTCTATTAATGACCGTGTCAAGGTTCTCGCCACCGTTCTGCGGTTCTGAGGATGTGGGGATCCAGTAGGCGAATATGTCATCAAATATGGCTCTATTACGGCCCGAGGTCAAAGGGCCAGGTCACCACTTTGAATGCGTAAGGTGACTGAACGTGGAGCAGGTCCCGCGAGTGGGGGCAGCATAACATTAAACTTTGACACCCTCGTGATCCGCCTGACGGCTGAACCTATGGGGGGCTTCCCCATTGCTGCGTAGGTGTCGGGTCAGATACCTTCCTCGAATTTAGAGCAACAAGTAACGTATTCACGAGTAATGAGCAAGGAGATCGGCGATCTACCTCTGATCTAGATGTGAACTGCACGATTAGGTGGGCAATGTAGAAGTTCACCGAACTACGTTAGCAACGCAGGTGTCGAATCTAATGGTGACTGACAACCCGGGTCCCCAGATCCCGGTAATTCCCCCAGCTCAGTGGATCACAACGCATATGGCGCTTAAAGACCTGACGCCCCGGCGGCATGACTATGCATTACCCGGAATTTAGCTAGGCTATGTCTCGACAGCAGATATCCGCATCAGGAGGCCTCTTTGAAGGATATCTGTGTCAGATGTCCATCCTACTATGGCACCTGCCTGCAGTCATTCAAGCAAACAGTCAGCCATAACCTCTGTGTGTAGCGCTCGCATTGTAAATGTCGATGGCGTGAGTACCTGGTGACAGAGCCCCATGGGACACCGCCTGTGACAGGCAGTAAGTCTGACATGGAAAAAGCAGCAACGACCGCGGTTGTGTTACCTACTAGTTTGCAACCCATCTCTGCGATGTACGCGGTTCACATCCAAGCTGATATTACTTCACCGATAACTGTAGGCTGCAGCCAGCGCCAAGTGGCATAGTGAATCCACATCCTGTTACTTTGATCACCTCAAATGTCAACTATGCTTTGAAAATGCATGATCTGCTCCCTGACTGCTTCAACTGGTTGATGCAAAGTATGCAGGTCCCCTATGTCGCCATCTATGGGCTTCCAGTATGATCCTTCCCATGTCTTTGCAGATAAGGCTTTCAAGCTAATGTAACGGCACAATTCAGGGCTGCGGATAATGCCCTCAGAAGTGGGATGAAACGCCATGAGCTGCCAACTTCTGGGTACGCTACCCGAGGAGGCTAAGATTGTAGCCAGCTGTCCTAACTGTGGGTCTAATTTCAATGAGACTGTGGAGTACATAGCTGACACCAGGCTGGTCCTATGGATGCTGGGGTCCACTACCTTGGCAGAGCATGTCCCACCCAGCAAGTACCGGAACATTCAGGCCATAATCGCTGGTACAGGACATCTCCAGCGGGGAGGGGGTGAGATGTCTTCTATACTGAACCTGTCAGCCAGTATATTCAGTAAACTTACATCACTAGAACCCAGTCAGGAGCATATCTGGGAGTTACCTCCAGGTGTCCAACATAGCCAGCGTTAGAAGGCCGTATGGATTGTCTGTCGGTCCCTGGTGATATATATTCAGGAACTCCAGTTCGGATGATGCCGGGGCGGAGAGCCAGGCTCTTCACATATAATGAGCAAGGTGTCATACTCACAAGGAGTTTGCTCACCCAGTAGCCATCCCTCTTCGTTGTAGAGCGCAGTATGGCTGGGGTACACCACCGGATGCTTGCATTGGCACAAAGACCCGCGAGTTGCGCGGGTGAAGTGCCCGATCCACAGCCCTGTGGAGTAAGTGATTCAGCGGCTTGAGTAATGTTCCGCCACCGGCTCAGCCTGTAGCGAGACCACACCAGTGTTTAGAACGTAGTCGCTTCGAGGTGCCGGCGTGTGGCGGCGGGGAATCGTGGCACCAATTCACTGCCATCGTATATGTCAATAGCAGAAGCTACTGTCCAAATAACATATGATTAACTTTATTATTAAATATGTATTATTATTCATTTAGTGATACATGCCTGCTTAATTACATTTGAAAATGTCCCTGCAAGACCCCGCCAGTGCCTGTGATCTACTCCATGCAGTGGTGTCATTCCTGACAACAAAGGACATGGCCTCCCTACCGACCTCCTAGATTATTTAAAGCAGCACACCTGCACTTGGATGCGCCACCATTTGCTCAAGTTTGAAAAACCTGGTTTTCGTGAGTAACTACACACACCGTGTAGTCAAACACATCCGCCAGATTGGGGAACATATATACAGTCAAAAACCACCTGGCCACATGGACACAGTCCGGTCAAAGTTCTACACTTTGTTATATGCACATTGGTGTCCATTTCAGAGGAGACCTAAAATTGTCCCGTATGGAATACCATATCCAGTCATTATCGTCAACTGAAGAAGCGACAGTCGTGACCACGGCACAGCTAGGATACATGCACCACCAGCTGTTTAATGTTGATGACAAGTGTCCATGAATGCAGGACATATGAACAGAAAACTTGACTGTCAACGAGTCCATATATGTGCGGCCCACATCCCAGTTCCGCACACATGAAGGATGTGGTCGCAGGCCTGTCGAGGCTTCCCAGCCATGGGATCGTGGGTATGCAGAATGGGGCCCAGCAGTGTTGCTTGGCAGATAATCCATTGTCCCGCCTGGGAGGTGGGATGTGGGTGTAGTAATGGCGCCCTCACTCCTTACCATTACGTAAAAGCATCCACCGGATAATGCTAAAATGTAGTGAATGTGTATGCCCAGCAATTATGCGTCCAGTAGGCAATTCCCATGTGATGGACAAGCGTGGCGACCAAGATGGCACCCATAACCGCAAAACCTGGTGGAATTGCTACAGCTGCAGCAAGTACAATGACAGGAAATATGAGAGATCTGCAGGCACTCCTGTTGGAAGCTTGCAAATTACTCATGACACAGCAACCCAACCAAAAGGCGTTAGGAATTACCTGCCGCTCATATCGCTGGAACATATGGGCGACCAGACATATATTAATGGCACAATCACCAACAACGTCAACTAGGGTTATAGGATGGTTAAACAAATGGGTGTTCTGCATCGATAAAGACAGAAATATCTTTGCCGGGTCGAATAAAGGATCTATACAGTTTTGTAGTGGTGTTATTTTGACAATATAGTGGCGGATATTTCCTATTGGGCCTCTGAGGATTATTGAAAAGCAGCCTAACCTGCATCCGTGGATGTACCATTTGGTATTCAGTTATGTGAACACCTGGTTCTGCAGCACTACATAATATGTAGTCAAACAGACAAATCATATTAGAAATGTTAGCCGCAGCGTCAAACATTAGTTCAGATGGACACAGTATAACAAGTTCTTACACTTTATATGCACACAGTCCATCAGGAAATCTCAAAATTGATCCATACGAGCATCATCCAGCTGCTACCATCTCCAATCGAGAAGAAGCCGCGGAAGGAAATGTGGATTACGCATGTTTAGACAGGCGCATCACCAGCGCAGCGTATAGTTGATGACAAAACCATGGAAATGGTGACATAGATGAACAGAAATCCACAGATTGTCGAATGGCCAGGATCGCGCCTTACATCCCAGTCCCGCACACATGAAGCGGGTGGCCGGGCACGCCGAGGCTGCAGCCAGATCCTGCAAGCAGAAATGGGGCTCAGTGTTGTCGTTACAGATAACTGTCCCGCCCGTGAGGATGGAAATGATGCCTTACTCCTTACTAATACCCAGCATCCACCGGATAATGCTGGAAAATGCAGGTGAAACGTACAGCCTCATACCAGGTGTCCATAGACACCCTACGGATGGACATGAAAATATCAAGATGGCACCCATACCTGCAAAACCCAGTGGAATTACAGCAGCAGTAAGGCATAACAGGAACAGCAGATGGAACTACAGCAGACACCCCATACAAAGTCAGACCCT
>NW_025056483.1:0-6723 GCF_019279795.1 Protopterus annectens | reverse complement strand
CAATCACATACCTATTACCTACCTCTCAACCTATTACAGCAAATGTGTCTGGACAAAGCTCAAAAGGATGGGTGGACAAATAGGGACAGATGTAATTACTGCTCTCAATAAACTTTCTGAATGTTCACAGAATAATAGTATGTACATAAGCATAAATGTTGTGAAGGATGTGGGGTAGTCCCCAGTAATACAGAGGTCCTGTGACATTTATACTGTAAACAAACTGTCACATTATGTTGACTGTACTACTGCATACCTGTAGTTTAATTCATAGTTAAGTCATGTGTAAAATAATGTAACTCCTCGCAAGAATGAATACGTGAAATAGCCAAATGTGAATGGGAACACCACTCAATCGTGGATTATGTATTGTAACCACCCCCACCCATATTATGTATTGCCAACATCATAAGCTGCTGAAAAGGTACCAAACACCTGTGTCTGTAAACACAGATAAATGTTTAAATGGACAAACCCTGTCCATGTGCTTTGTCTGACATTTGAACACGGTCAGGGCAGTTCCATTCACCAGGCGGACAAGCCTAAACCCAGATCACTCTTAATCATGCTTTTATAGATTCATAGGTATGTACTAAGATAATGGCCCCGGTGTGTTTACAAGCCTAGCCATAGGATTTCCCTGGCATAGTGCCACCCAACCTTAGTTCCCAGTGCCTCTGTCGAGTAGAGCCACTGAGCTATCCCCAGGATGTCTTCTGTTTCCCATCCACTTATCAAGATTTCTCTTGAAGAGGGTCAGCAAGGTGTTCTAGTTGACATGTATGGGAGGTCTATTCCATAGCATGGTCAGTCTCTGGGTTATGAACCTGTCCCTCCATCATGTGATGCTAATTGTGGTAATGTGGTTGAGGTCTCTAGAGCATGCGGTGTGGAGGGGTTGGGGCTTCATTTAGATGCAGAATTTCTAACAAAGCTGGCTCAGACATGGCTTCTGTAAGTCAAGGTGGGTCAAGTAGGTGATATGACAGAGAATAGTTGGAGTTTTTGAGTCTGTCCATATAGGACAAGCATTTAAGGTACTTTCTCTCTGAGGTACTTTTGTGGCCTCTTCAGTTGCTGCAGGTGTCTAGTGAGGTACATGCCAAATGGGGCATTTTACTCAATGACTGGCCTAATGAGGGAAGAGTAGAGGGAGACAATGACCTCTTTCTTCCTGGATGCAAAACCCTTAGTAATGAAATGTGCCACATCTTCACTGTACTATTGACTATACGCTTTTCACTTGACAGCTCTCTAACTATTCTGTCCTCATAAGTGCTTCAAGCAAACACCTGCTTCCCAGTGCAATCCACAGTGGGATTTTCTACCATGCTTGGAGAGCACCCCATGTTTAAATTCACTCTGTTCCCCATGTGTGGGTTGTCTTCAGTGTAACCCAATGATGCGTACAGTTAATAGAACAGGAACATACAAAGAGTCATTATGCTATAGTTTGCAATGGACCTTTTGCTTTTATGACACTACCACACCATGATGTGTTAGCTTGCATCACAGAAGAAGCATTCACTGGGGCAACGTCCTCACCTATGTGGTGATACCTCCCCTTAGATTCCCTTTCCATTTCATTTGTGTAGCAGCAGTTCATCAGAGAGGTAGAGTAGGAATAAGAACCCACATCGCCATTATCATAGACATCACAGAGAAACATGTTACCACCGCATCAGTACTTAAGCACTTAGATTTAAATCTTCTGATTTAACTGGATTGATATTTTTTAATTATTTCACATGGTAACCACACAATATAATGCACTCTGAATGTTATCATTCAGTGCTTGCAAAACTACTAAATATTACATGTATGTTTGAATGTTTCATTTAATTTAATTTTTTTTCTTCAGGTTTTCTTCCTGGGCCTTCTGTATAAAAGGAAATAATACCCTTCAGACTTTCCTGGTAAACAAGAATAAATAAATAAAAATATCATTAACATTAATAGCCTCTTAATGCCAGATATAGTAACCACATAATATGAAGGTGTACCCAGTATCATCTTTATCATTAGACTGGTTAAAAGAAATAAGTACAAAAAGTCCCATTCTCATCTAAAATATTTACCTTACTGGAAATTACAAGCCTTTTAGCTGAAGTATGCAGAAAAAAATGTCTGCATGACAAACACTTGCAGTCACACTTGTTTTTTACTTGTCTGAAGTAAACCTGATAAGCAAGTTGGGATATGGGTGTGAAAATCCTGTAAAGGTAAGCAAAGCCAGCTAATATTTTGTTTTATCACAGAAGTATTGCTTTAAGTGCACGTCTCAAATTTAGCTCATCTAATGTTTAGCAAATGTTTCAGGTTTTCACAGATTTTAAATGGTTGCTAAGCAAACCTTTTGTATTAACCTTGGTAGTTAAGTAGTTGAAAGCAAAACAATATCTACACTACAAGGATCATATGATTTTCTTATAGATTCATGTCTAGCTAGAAGGCATGCAATCCAGGAGAGTATTTTGAGCCTATCCCTAATTCCCAGTTGCCACAAAATGTTGTCTGGTCAAGTCAGTTGCTCAAGGTTACCAAAATTTATCTTTTTTTGCAACATCAAAGTTAGTGGAGTTTCAGAAAAAGAGAGCTACAATTTTTAAAAAATTTTTATTTTGTGTATATATATATATATATATATATATATATATATATATATATATAAAAAAGATCCCTTTATATGTTCAAAATTCCTGAACAGAAGTTTGTAGACAGGGTGAAAGGGGCTTACCATCCTGAAAAAATAAAAAAATTTTTAAATTTATTTTTTTTCCTTAGGTTCATATTTTGGAACTTTGATGCTTTAGAAAATGATCTTTATGTTCTGGAATTTGAAGTTATGGTAAGCCATTCCTGGGATTCATGAAGCTTGCAAGGCGGTGTAGCATCGGTGATCTAATGCCAAATATGGCCGTGATTCAGGTTAAACTGTTTCCACATGCACTACCCGCCAAGCTGGCAGCTCCGGGGATGTAGCTAATTAATGAAGCATGGCATGCAAAAGAAAGGGTTTTTTCATAATGGGAGGCAAGGAACCAAAATGTTCCAAAAAACTTTAAATTTTTTAAAATAAAATCACCCTAACACAAAAATAATTATACTGTTTAATACAGCCAATGGAAAATATAATTGGATAAACAAATTAAAAACATAAAAAAAATTTAATGCATGGCCCAATTGCAAAGTAAAATTGCTTGGAAAAGGACAAATGAAAAAATTTTTGAAAAAAAAATGAAAAAAAAAAAAAGAAAATTCCCCTTGGTAAGGGGAAATGTAACCCTTTTCCAACCCGCGGTTAAAGTAAACCCCAAAATACAGGGAAAAAATGTGGCCTGGAGATAAAGATGACATCAAGAGGGGTGCACCACCTTGGAAACATTAGCATTGCTAATCCAGGTTGTCTGTTGCTAAGCAAAGCTGCAGGATAGGGGTGGGAAATAGCCATAGCTTTGCTTAGCTGAGAGCACACAAGGTAACTGAAAGTGCATGTGAAAGTGGATGCACTCAAAACCCCGTAAATGGCTTTTGGGGCACAGCTGAAACAGGAAGGATACAGGAAGACAATAAGGAAATGCTGCAGCATGGTAATGGAGTACAAATAATTATTAACACAAAAGGGAAATCACAGTGGGCCATTGACAACAGCTAACAAGGCTGCTAGCAGCTACCTGCAGAACAGGAAAGGGAGGGGTGCAAAGAAAAAAGAACTGTCACAGCAGAACAAAGCAAACTTGCAGTAATCAGCTACATAACACATTTTCTACACAATCCTGGTTGGGAAAGTCAAAACAAGAAAGGGGAGCTGGATGCATGCCTGACAATGGGAGGAATCGGGTTGAAAAGTGAAGTAAAGGGCAATAGATGAATCATGGCAGCCAAGTGTAATTCAACACCAAAGGCCCACAATAGCAGTACCTGTAAAACCCATAATTAAGATACCCTGCAGCTGGAATTGCACATACACCCAATTAACCCGCAGCATCCATTACAATAGTATAAAATGTGAAAGCACCTCACACACACTTGTGTATTCCAGACACTCTGCACCATTGGTGTATACAGACAGAACTTTTTAAAATGTACATGTTAGGGGCTGCCATAGTTTTGATTCACTAGCATGTGTTCGGGTCTGATGGTGGTGCGGAGGATGATGCTGACAACCATCTCAGGCACCAAAGGAAGAGAATAGTGTTTAGACCCAGGGTAACCCGCCAGGGGATACATAATCTGGAGACAGTAGAGCATTACAGGGTGGACAGGGAAACAGCAACTTGTTGAGCTGTGCCAGCCACACCTCAGAGCCAGAAATAACAGAGGGAAAACCCCTCCAGTGGACACAAAGGTATGTGTAAGCAAAAATACTAGCTACACGTACCTTTCAAAGCCCAACTAGGGATATCATGGGGGTCTCACAGGCATCAGCATCCAGGGTACTCCACCAGTTCCTGGATGCCATGTTACCAGATGCCAATGAGCACATATACTTCCCCCGAATGCAGGAGGAGTTGGCCAACAATATGCATCTCTTCCACTCTGTGGCAGACTACCTGGGGGCTGGGTGCAATAGACTCGCACATACACAACAAGACACCACCCAGTGAGCAGGGTAGGCGCTACATAAACTTCAAGGGATACCCTCCATCAACTGCAGGTTGCAATGCCAGGGGATTATCATGGATGTGTGTGCTGGGCCCTGGAAGCTATCATGACTCCCACATCTGGCATGCCTCACAGCTGTATCAGGTATTTGCCAGGGGACATCCCATATACCTGGTGGGGATGCTGGCTATGCCCGGAACCATGGATGATGACTCCCATCAGAAATGCCCCACACCCCTGCAAGAATGCCATAATGAGGCCCCACAGAAACCAGAATCATCATAGAGCATGTGTTTGGGATGCTGAAATCATGGTTCCGTTGCTTGGACATATCTGGTGGAGCCTTGCAAAATCTCCAGGCATGTGTGCCCACATCTTCATAGTATGTGCCATGCTACACAATATGATCCTGCAGAAACAGCTGGGAGGGGCAGAATGGTGAAGGCCCTCACAGCCCACCACCATTGCCAAGGGCCCACAGGCACAAAGGGGCTCAGACCTGAACACCCTGTGCCAGAGTAGCCCGATGGGGCCCAAAGCCCATGCCTTGGCAAAGAGGAATATAGCACACACACTGACAGTGTAGGCACCTATGGACTGACACCTTCTCCACCTGCACACACAGAAAACATGGATGGCCCCACACATGACCACCTGTAAATTTCATGTATGGGGGGCTACTGTGTGCATCCTAAATAGGCAGCCCTCATCTATTGTAAAACAACTACCATTGGCACAAGGTAAGTCAATACCTAACAGTAAATTAAGCTATCAGCATGTGTACTTTTGTATAGGTCATGGGTACATAGGTAGGTACATGCCTAACTGCCGAGGCCATTCATAAGCATAGCCAAAAATTTTTCCCCCCTTGATTAACTAACTGTCCCTCTGTGGAGCAGAGCCAATTGCATGATCCCTGGAGTGTATCCACTATTCTCCACCCACTCTGCAAGGATTCCCTGGAGTGTTAGTGAGGGGATCCGTATGATGTAATCAGGGATGTAGTTCCAAATCATGGGGATTACCCGTGACAGGAATCTGTCACTCCAGCATCTTCCAGTTACGCTTGTGGCAAGGTTTAGTTCATTACAGTGTGTGGCTCACTGTGACATGGATTCCAATAGGTGGGGCATATCCATTAAGCATGACTTGGACACGGCTTTGTTGGCCAGCAAATATCATCTATGAGTAAATGAGATGCCACTGAGTAATGCAAGAGTTTATGCAGTCTGGCAGCATAGGACACATGTCTGAGGGCATTATCTCTCTTTGTGAAGTACGTTCGTGGCCCTTCCAGCTGTCGGATGTGTCTTCTGAGATACATCTAAAATGGCTTATCATACTCGATGATAGGATTGATGAGTGATGAGTAAAGGGGCACAATAACCTAAGTCTGTTTAGATGTGAACCCTTAAGTAATCAGATGGCCTACATAGATGGATGTCCTAACTACTTCACAGATATGACTGTCAAAGGAGAGATCACTATGTAATGTAGTCCCCACATACCCATTATGTCGTCTGAATTATAGTGTCGGCCACTCATGTATTAATATGTGTGTGTGTACTTTCCCAAAATGGAATGACCATGCAGTATGTGGCCTTTAGCTGGAGGCCATCACTCTGAAACCCTGTGCTGGACTATGTGAGGCCCCTTGAAAGACGTCTGTGACAGCTGGACTGTCAGTAATGGCTCCCAGTCTGGAGTAATCGCCAAACACGGCCTGCTGTAGTCCACCTGTGTTAGCTCGTACCTCTGAGAAGTATATGGCAAACAGTAAAGGTCCCAGGGCTGAGTCCTGTGGGAAACCAGTTGTGACTGGTCAAGAGTTGTACCTGGGGGCTGCTAGGCTTATCATGTGGGTTCTGTGTGTAAGCCTGTTGGCAAACCAACCTGTGATGGATGGGTGTATGTAGGGGCTGGTGAATGTAGAAATAATACCCGAGTGTGGAATGGTGTCAAAACTCTTGGCGAGGTCCAGGTAGTATGTGTGAAATACAACACCCCACACCTAAAGTCTAGGTGACTGTAAAATGTCAGACAGGTTGAGTAGGCATGATCTGCACTCAATCAATTTGACCTGGGTTGGGTCAAGTGTCTGGAGGTTACCATTGTCTA
>NW_025056482.1:0-5793 GCF_019279795.1 Protopterus annectens | reverse complement strand
CTTGTTGGGTATATTTTTCTGGAGGTACAGGCCAACACAGAAGGACTGTGGCTGACCAATTTCCAGATGACTGAAAACCGCCATAATCACTTGGAAAATCCCCCAAAAAGGGCCTCATAGAAACAGACAATTTGTGCCAGAGCCATGGCCTCTGCTAAATCCCAAAAAGGTATAGTCATCCCTTTGGCAAAACAAAGTCCCACAAATTACCAAAAGGTGGTAATCCTTTTAAAAAGAAGAAATTTGGGGTGGGGACCCAAGTTGATAGCAATCTCTCATTTGACAACCAGGGCCAAAGTGGTTAAAAAAACATTTTATATAGCCCACCTAATCATGAAGGGATTCACATCTAGTTTAGGGAGGTCAGGGCCTCTTTACTCATCCCTCATCGGGCCCATAATGGCAATGCCCCTTTGGGATGAACCAAACACCTGCAGCAACTGGAAAGACCCCAAAAGTACCTCACCAAGAGGATCAAAGGGCTCAAACAGATGCCATATGCTGCCTGGTCAAAGAAACTCCAGCTCACTTAGTGGCATGCCTGCTCAGAGGTGACCTGTGCCTGACATATAAAGCCATGCCCAAACCCCGGGAATTAAGGGATATGCTGCACCAAAAATTAAATCCCATCGAGCAACCCCCGAGACTTGAACCTCAGCACTGAAATAAATAGGACATGCTGGAGGGACAGATTCATAACCCAGAGGCCCCCTTCACTCTGGAATAAAATCCCAGTCCAGTTAGGCAGAGTCCCTCATTGACTCTTTTCAAGAGGAATCTTGATGAGTGGAGGGAAAGATCAGGTTTCCCTGGTATCACTTCTGTGTCACTGTTAGACAGAGGCACAGTATAAACCTCAAAAAGGGCATAGCAAAATTAATTTAAAATGGGTGGAAAGCCAAACATCCCTGGCTAGGGTTAAAAATTTCCCAGGCAGATAGCCTAGTAAAACCTTTTAACCAGACTTTGGCATGCATTTGCAAAGCTATTTTACATTGGTAATAGGATGTCAACGGAGCCATTTAATGCGAGGTACCATCTGTGTGGGACATTTGAACATACCATTGTCGAGGTGATGCTTATGGCAAGATTACCCCTCACCAGCCTTGTGCAGCCATCTTGCAGTAAAGACCCATGGGCAGTACGCCTGCGCTGACAATTGCGCACCCTGTGTCCGATTATTGTGGCTTTAACCGAGTCACTTCCAGTATAAATGCCATTGGCGTACCAGCAGTTAAGCGCTTTCACGTACTGGCTCGCGAACCTCAGATGTCCTCTGTGGTTGCTTGGTCCATATTACGTGCGGTGTGGCAAAACTAAGTGGATGCGTTATTATTATTTGCCACCCTGGCAAAGGTGTCAATAATATTGTCCATTAGAGTGTGGTTGTGGTTGACAATGGCATCGTTCGTAATGGACTGGCGATGTGCCGCACCTATTAATGTCTACTTTATCTGTTGTAGATGGCACTCACTCTCACCACCGCACATGTTCTTACAACGCCTGCAAACTGCATGTAGTAGCGTCATGCACGTAATGGTAATGAGTGGTCATGGGTTTGCCTGTATTGTTATTCAGCATGTGGCAGATGATGCTTATGGTTAAGTCTCCAGAAGCCTTCCTGAGGCGTACATTGCCTGTCCCACATACTCTGGTGGATGTGAAGTTGTACCACCTGCAGCAGCAGCATGTGTATTGTAACAGATGGAATGGATGGGTGATGGCCTCTATATAATGCAGTCATCCTCTAGCTGATTGCATGTGGTGCAGCTTTGTGATGGTGTTCCCATAGCCATCCATGATAAGCGCGGTGCATACAGGAAACATGTTATTATCTGGCCATGAAGGCATGGCGGAGTGGTACATGAATGTGGTGTTCTGACCGGCATCACAGATGATATCTGGATGCACCTCAATCATTACCCACAGTGGAAATAAGCCTAATGACTTAGGTGTGATGTGCCGCACAACTATAGCGTAAATTAGCTGTGCTGCGTGAGACTACCTTACTGTTTAACATGGTATTGGTAATGGCTAGTCTGCATGTTAAAATACAAATGTGATGAGTACTCTGTTCATGAGGAACCTGTCCTTGGGGAGCCATCTATGAACAGATCAGTGTATGCAACCATTTGTTTCCTGTATTTACTGAACGTACTTCTGTACACAGCAGAAGCATGGTGTGAATTGAACCAGTACATAATGATAGGGATGTGTTACTGCCATCGCATCCCTGACTGTATTATTGTCAGAGGCAGTGGAATGACCTGACATATTAGGATTCCAGTGACAAAACCAATGATGAGCGGCTGTTCATGGCTGTAGTCACACGTCTACTACATTGTACAGTTGCCATGTGATCCATATAATACATTGTTGTGCTCCTTCTGCAAATGTACTGAAATGCTGTTGTGTTGGGTTGCTGGTGATATCTATGCATACTAATAAAATTGCATTAATCCCTGCTTATGCTGTTATCTGAAAATTACTAAGCCATACATTGGGTTTAAAACCGCAACCTTAAGAGCTGAATAGGTTGGTGATCGACAGATCCTCCTGTCCCATGTCGGCTGACCAACACCGAGCACTAGCATCTGGGGCCAACCATTAGCATCAACCTCTGTTGGCTCTACCACCTTCTGGTGAACCACCACTAGATGGAGCATGACCCTTGGAAGTGGGACCAGACAGGTACATATCTGCTGTCGTAATGGTCCAAAGACGTATTTGATAATTGGATCTCTAAGGGGTAGCCTTGCTAAGCCAGATCGCCAGTTCAAGGGTGGAGTGAAAGCCCCTCCTGGACGCCCATGCACCTCCTTTGCAGCTGTGTGCGGTGCAGAGCGGTTACCGATGGCACAGGGGACCTCTGACCCGCACTGTTCCCATGTGGGCTTTTGAATGCCGAGACCCAGCATCCAGGGTGTATCCCTCACGCTCGCCATGCGTATACCAGCCTGTATGCTGTCATTTTCTGTGCTCCTACCTATCCTCCCGCTGCCATACCACACTCGCTTCCCAACATCTGACCCTCACCTATGGACACATAAGGCCATTCAGCTCCTAGGCACCATCTGCCCTATACATAGCTGTCCATTACATACATGTGCCACTGGACACATAAAACCATTGTAATGCATCAACCCCTGGCTTGGCTGCTGTGCTGCTCCAGCACCTTGGGGCTTAATTATAGTAAAGCTTTTGTACATCATTGCCCTACAATGAAGCACCAACTGAATACTTTATCTGCTGGTACGCCACTGAAATTAATACATCTCAGGAAGTAGTTACGGAATCCCAGAGCTTTCCTTGCTTTAAACCGGGTGAAACTTTGTACATCATTTGCTACAGCAAACAACTGAATGCTATCTGCTGAGTATACTGAAATTAATGCATCTCAGAAGTGATTGGGCTCCCAAACTTTCCTTACTTTAAACCAGTGAAACTTTGTATCATTTTGCCTACAGCAAACAACTGAATGCTATCTGCTGAGCCACTGAAATTATACATATTGATTCACGGGCTCCCAGAGCTTTCCTTACTTTAAACCAATTGAAACTTTGTACATCATTTTGCCTTCACAGCAAACAACTGGATACTTATCTGCTGGTGCATGCACTGAAATTAATACATCTCAGGAGTAGTTACGGGCTTGAAGCTTTCCTTACTTTTAAACCAATTGAAACTTTGGCGTACATCATTTTGCCCCACAACCAAACAACTGAATTATATCTGCTGAGTGCATGCACTGAAATTAATGCATCTCAGCAGGTGAATTCACCGGGCTCCAAAGGCTTTTCCCTTACTTTAAACCAATGAAACTTTGTACATCATTTGCCCTACAACCAAACAACTGAATGCCTTTTATCTGCGCAGGTAAGCCACTGAAATTAATACATCAGGAGTAGTTCACGGGCTCCCGAAACTTTCCCTTACTTTTAAACCGGTGAAACTGCAGCGCATCCCATTTTGCTACAGCGACAACTGAATGCTATCGCCGCAAATTAATGCATCTCAGGAAGTAGTTACGGGCTCCCAGGCTTTCCCTTACTTTAAACCAATTGAAACTTTGTACATCATTTGCCTACAGCAAAACAACTGGATGCCATCTGCTGGTCGCCACTGAAATTAATACATCTCAGAGTAGTTACGAATCCCAGGCTGCAAACGGTGTACATCATTTGCCCCACAACCAAACAACTAGATACTTACTATCTGCTGGTGGCCACTGAAATTAATACATCTCCGGAAGTAGTTACGGGCTCCCAGAACTTTCCCTTACTTTAAACCAGTGAAACTTTGTACATCGATTTTGCCCTACAACCAAACAACTGAATACTATCTGCTGGTGCATGCACTGAAATTAATACATCTCAGAGTGGATTCTGGGGCTCCCAAACTTTCCCTTCCACTTTAAACCAGTGAAACTTTGTATCCCATTTTGCTACAACAAACAACTGAATTTATCTGCTGGTCGCCACTGAAATTAATACGTATTCGAGCGATTCACGGGCTCCCAGAGAAACTTTCCCACATACCACTTTAAACCAGTGAAACTTTGTACATCATTTGCTAGCCAAACAACTGAATACTATCTGCTGGTCGCCACTGAAATTAATACATCTCCGTGGATTCACGGGCTCCCAAACTTTCCTTAAACCAGTGAAACTTTGGCGTGTTTGCCCTACAGCCAAACAACTGGATATCTGCTGGCGAATTGCCACTAAGAGGTAATACATCTCAGAGTAGTTACGGGTCCAGAGAAACTTTCCCCTTTCTTTAAACCAGTGAAACTTTGTACATCATTTTGCCCTACAGCAAACAACTGAATGCTATCTGCTGGTCGCCACTGAAATTAATACATCTCAGGAAGTAGTTAGGCTCCCAGAGAAACTTTCCCTTTCTTTAAACCAGTGAAAGTTATTACGCAAAAACTAATGCACTTTTGGGGCCTGAAATTAATACTTTTCAGGAAATAGTTCCGTCAGGAGAAACCCCCCTTACTTTAAACCCTGAAAAAATTTCTAAATCTAATTTTCCACTTTTTTGTCCTATTTTACCTTCTTCTTTCCATTACCTAAAAACCCTTCCGTCTATATTCCAACCCCGGGGCAACTTATTTAAATTTCCTTTTTCAAAAGTTTCCTAACCCCTTTAAAACGGTCCTTTTTCCCTGTTCTTTTTTCCTTCCCTTAAACCCTTTTTACCTAACTTCTCTTCACCTATATTTTCCCACCACCATTCTTTTTAAATTCTTTCCAAAACCCAATTTAAAAACCCTGTTTTCCAAACCCCATAGCCCTGGCCCTCTTTTCCACTTTTTGTCTTTTTCCCCTTAAACCCTTTTTACCAATCTCTAACCCCGCCTTATATTTCCCCCCCACTTTCTTTCTAAAATTTGGGCCTTTTCCCTTAACTTTCCAAACTTCCTCCCCTTTTTTCTTAAACCCACTATTTCCCTAAAATTCTTTTTCTCTGATTTCCCCCCTTTTTTTGGGCTTTTCCCCCCTATTTATCCCCCTTTCCAAAATATCTCACCCAAGGTCATTTTCCCCCAACCCCCCGGGACTTCCTGTGGTCCTTTTCCCTTCTTAATTTGGGTCTAAACTTTTTTCTATTACTACCCCCCTATTCTATTACTTTTACGGATCTTGCCCTTTTCCCGTTTTGTTTTAAATGTTTTTTCCCCATTTTATATCCTTAGGGCGCCCTTTTCCTTCAACCGACGGTGTTGGTAGGGGTTAAATTTTTAAGGTACTAAACTTTTTTGCTTATGCAAATTTTTCTGTTTTT
>NW_025056481.1:0-7735 GCF_019279795.1 Protopterus annectens | reverse complement strand
AATATCTAAATCTGGCAACAGATGCTTTGGTATTCCCCATATCTGTATTAATGAATATCTAAATCTGGCAGCAAATGCTCTGGTGCTCCCCCTCTCTGTATTAATGAATATCTAAATCTGGCAGATGTCTAGTTGCTCCCCCTCTCTGTATTAATGAATATCTAAATCTGGCAGCAGATGCTGTGGTGCCTCCATCTCTGTATTAATGAGTATCTAAATTTGGCAGCAGATGCCCTGTTACTCCCATCTCTGTATTAATGAATATTTAAATCTGGCAGCATATGCTGTAATATCTCCATCTTTGTATAAATGAATATCTAAATCTGGCAGAAGATGCTCTGGTACTCTCCTATTCTGTATTAATGAATATCTAAAACTGGCAGCAGATGCTCTGCTTCTCCCATCTCTGTATTAATAAATACCTAAAAGTGGCAAGAAATGCTCTGATGCTCCACATCTATGTGTTAATGAATATCTAAATCTTGTAGCAGATGCTCCACTGCTCCCCATCTCTGTATTAATAAATATCTAAATCTGGCAGCAGATTGGATTGTGTCCCCAGCTCTGTATTAATGAATATCTAAATCTTTTGTGTGAATATACAATTTTCGCATCTCTGTATTAATGAATATATACATCTGGCAGTAGAAACACTGGTGCTCCCATCTCTTTATTATTGAATGTCTAAATCTGGCAGCAGTGTAGGAGCGACTACAGACCCTGGTAACTATTGCCTCATTAGCCTGACGAGTCTTATATGCAAAGCTATGGAACACATCATCATGGACCTAATAAAAAAGGATATACTGTATCTCCAAACTCTGGATCCCACACAGGTTTTTTTTTTTTTTTTGTGAATTGTAGATCATGCCTGATCACCTTGGTTAACTTCTTTGAGTCAGTCACCAGAGCTTTGGATAAAGGCAAGGTGGTTCATACAGCCTACCTTGATCTGGCCAAGGTCTTTGATACCATTCCCCACTCTGGAATCATAGAAAAACTCACTAAGCTAGGCATAAACTGCCACCAACACTAGGGTGGTTTTGCAAGAACTTTAGCTCACAGGTAGAGACCCCACACAGTGTAAAAGTAGCGGTGATTGGCAAGTCAGACTGCTGACCAGTCATGGTGGAGGTCCTGAGGAGGGTTTGATCCTGGGTCCTCTCCTGTTTAGGCGCCATATGCTTCTACTGAAGTCTAGGCCTATACGATGGAAGGGACTCCAAGGTTGACAGGATGCATGCAGATGATTTGCAGATTTGGAGGATGTTGACACATCCTACAGAAAGGCCGCCCCACTGAGGACCAATGACTGGTGTCAGAACCGTGGCCTTAAACTCAATGCCAAAAAATGTGTAAGTCATCCTCTTTAGGGGAAAAACCTGGTTCCCATGAGATACTAACTTATTGATGCTAGTCCACTGAACACAGAAGAGAGTTATATAAAGAATCTGCCGGGCATGGTTGACAGTAACCTCTATTTTGACCACCATATTGCCACTGTGGTCAGAAACTCCTTTGATGTAGCACATCTCATTACTAAGGGTTTTGCATCCAGGAAGAAAAAGGGCATTGTCTCCCTCTACTCATCCCTCATTAGGCCAATCATTGAGTAAAGTGACCCATTTGGCATATACCTCACTAAACACCTGCAATAACTGGAAAGCCTGCAAAAGTACCTACTCCCTGAGAAAGATCTGGGCACCAGGCAACATTTGTCCTATATGGACAGAAAAGCTATTCTCTGTCTCATACCGCCTACTTAGAGGGGATCTCTGTTTGACTAAAGACATGTCTGACCCTAATCTGTTAGAAATGCTACATCTAAAGAAATCCCAACCCCTCATCACCACACACTCCATAGACCTCAACCTCATTACCACAATCAACAGAACATGCTGGAGGAACAAGTTCATAACCCAGAGACTGCCTATGCTAGCGAATAGACCTCCCATACATATCAAGCAGAGCACCTCACTTGCCCTCTTTAACAGAAATCCTGAGTGGATGGGAAATAGAAAATCCACCCCAGAGATCACCCCAGTAGTTTTACTTGACAGAGGCACTGGGAACTAAGGTTGGGAGGAACGATGCCAAGGTAAACCTATGGGCTAGGCTTGTAAAGGCCCCAGGGCCACTAGTCTAGCACACACTTATGACATATGAACCTATAAACCTATACGTCTGGCAGCAGATGCCGTGGTTCTGCACCTCTCTGTATTAATGAATATCTAAATCTGGCAGTAGATGCTCTGGTGTCCCCATCTCTGTATTAATGAATATCTAAATCTGGAAGCAGATGCTCTGGTGTCCTCATCTCTGTATTAATGAATATCTAAATCTGCAGAAGATGCTATGGTACTCCCCATCTCTGTATTAATGAATATCTAAATCTACAGCAGATGCATTGATGTCCCCCCTCTCTGTATTAATGAATATCTAAATTAGGCAACAGATGCTCTGGTAATCCCCATCTCTGTATTAATGAATATCTAAAACTGGCAGCAGATGCTCTGGTATGCCCCATCTCTATATTAATAGGTTCATAGGTAGGTACTAGGCTATCTGCCCAAGGGCATTTATAAGCCTAGCCAGAGTGTGTCAGCTTTCACTGCCCCAATGATTAATTAACTGATCCTCTGTCAAGCAGAGCCAATGAAGTGATCCCAGGGGTGTATTTTCGGTTACCCATCCACTTGTCAAAGGGTTTCTTTTGAAGGGAGGTGTAAGTGAGGAGAAAACTTTGCCTGATGTAATTTGGAATTTTTTCCAAAGCATGGGGAAGTCTCTGTGACAGGAATCTATCCACTCCAGCATGTTCTAGTTATTGTTGTGTTACGGCGAGGTTTGCAGCTTTCACTAGGAAGCCTCAAGAGTGGCTCCACAGTGACTTGGATTTCTTTAGGTGGAGCATGTCCATCAATTCTGAGTTGGACATGACTTTGTAAAGTCAGGCAGAGATGCTCACCTCTGAGTAAGCGATATGCCACTGAGTACCAGCCAAGAGTTTTTCAGTGAGGGCTTACATAGGACATATGTTTGAGACAAGTAATCCTCTTGCTAAGGTACTTTTGTGGTCTTTCCAGCTGTTGGAAGTGTCTTGTGAGGTACATCCCAAATGGGGCATTGTACTCTATGATGGGTCTAATGAGTGACAAGTAGAGGGGCACTATAACCTCTTTATTTCTAGATGCAAACCCTTTAATAATTAGATGGGTCACATAGAAGGATTTCATAACTACTTTGGCAATATGATTGTCAAAGGAGAGATTACTATCTACCTGGGTCCCCAGATCTTTTATTACCTCTTCTGTATTAAGGGGGCTGCCACCTATGTGGTAATTCATGGGTGTTTTGGATGTTTTTGCATTTAGCTTGAGGCCATGATTTTGACACCAGGTGTCCGTCTCAGTAAGGCCCTTTTGGAGGATGTCCCTGTCAGCTGGAGAGTCAATTATGGCACCCAGTTTGCAGTCATTGGCAAACTTGGTTAGCCATAGTCCTCCTGTGTTTGCCTGTACTTTTGAGAAGTATATGCCAAACAATAGGGGTTCCAGGACTGAGCCTTGCGGGACATCACTTGTGACTGGTTTAGAGTCGGACCTGGAGCCCGCTATTCTTACCGTGTGAGTTCTGTCTGTAAGCCAGATGGCAACCCATTTCTTGACGTAGGGGTTTATGTTCAGGCTGGTGTTTTTTTCTGTAATACCTGAGTGGGGAATGGTGTTGAAAGCCTTGGCGAGGTTAAGGTAGGCTGTGTGAACCACCTTTCCCTCGTCTATGACCTTGGTGACTGTCTCAAAGAAGTCATCCAGGTTTAGTAGGCATGATCTGCCCTTAATAAAGCCAAACTGGGTCGGGTCAAGTGTTTGGAGGTTCCCAATGTCTTTGTTAATGAGTTCCATGATGATGCGCTCCATAGCCTTGCAGATCAGGCTAGTCAGTCTTATAGAGGGCGATAGTTACCAGGGTCAGTTGTGGCCTCCTTTGTAGAGGAATAACTGTGCTGTGCACCATTCTATGGGCACATAACCTGTGGAGAGGCTGAGGTTGAACAGTGTGTTTAGGTGGGGGGGTTAGTTCATTCTATAGTTCGTGCAAAGGCGCGGCTGGAAAACCATCTGGTCCCATTCAGCTGTTTTTGGCTTTTGAAGGAGCTGTTTTCACCTGTGCATCTGTGATTTTTGGGACACTACACTTTCAGTATTGTTGCGGGCCCTTTTGGAGGTGAAGGGGGTGAAGTTTGTACTGAATCTATCTGCCAGGATGTTGGCAATATCAGTAGGTTCAGTATATTTTGTGCTATTTTGCACTAGTTCGAGTGCATATCTGAGTTGCCATTTAGATTCTTAACTTAGCTAAAGAAGGCATTGTGGTTATCTTTTGAATACTTGGCTATTTTTCTTTCGAAGTTAGCCTTGGATGATTTCATGAGGGACCTCAGTTTCTTACTGATACTGATCAGGGATGTCTTTCCTTCTTGGGATTTGCTTTTTTTCTGAACTAGTTTCCTCCTTCTATTGTATAGCCTGTTTATTGCAGGGGTCCACCAAACTGGTTTCTTAGAGGAGTGAGTCTTGGTTTTGCTAAGGATGACATGATCCATGCATCCTTGTAGGTGCTCATAGAGTGCGTTTGTAAAGGTTTCTGCATATTGGGCAGCATTATCCTTTAGCGTGGGGGCTGGGAAACTTACCACCTCTGTCTTAAGTAAGGTGAAGTTTGCTTTAGAAAAGGGTTTTACTGTGGTTTCCTTAGTTGGGGGTGGTGGTGGGGTGTGGACATCCAGAGTGCTTAGTTTATGGTCTGATCTAACCAGTGATGGGTTGACCTCTGGTGTGGAACACCTGTCACCCATGTTGGTGATGACCAGGTCCAATATGTTTTCACCTCTGGTAGGGGAGTTTACCAGCTGATCCAGGGCGTTTGAGTTGATGAATTCCAGGAAGCGTTGGGCCTGGGAATTTGTACTCGAGTAGTTTTCCCAATGAATGGTAGGGTAATTGAAATTGTCCAATATCAAGGTGTTTGGTAGGACCTTTATGTTTTCCAGTGTCGCCAGAAAGGTGGAGTGGTGGTCCTGGGTCATGGAGGGTGATCTGTAGCAGGCCACAATTTGCATTGCAGATTTGCCCGATGTTAGTTGCATTAACGAATATGTATATCTGGCAGCAGAAGCTCTGATGCTCCTCTTCTCTGTATTAATGAATATCTAAATCTGGCAGCAGTTGCTCTGGAGTCCCCATCTCTATATTAACAAATATGTAAATCTGGCTGTAGATGCTCTGCTACTCCCCCTCTCTGTATTAATGAATATCTAAATGTGCTAGCAGATGCTCTGGTGTCCCCATCTCTGTATTAATGAATATATAAATATGGCAGCAGATGCTCTGGTGTCCTCATCTCTGTTTTAATGAACATGTAAATCTGCCAGCAGATACTCTGGTGCTCCCCATCTCTGTATTAATCAATATATACATTTGGCAGAAGATGGTTTGGTGCTCCTCATCTCTGTGTTAATGAATATCTAAAGCAGGCATCAGATGCTCTGGAACTCCCCATTTCTGTACCAATGAATATATAACTGACAGCAGAAGCTTTGGTGCCCCCATCTCTGAATTAATCAATACCTAAATTTGACAGCAGATGCTCTTTTGCTCCCCATCTCTGCTTTAATGAATATCTAAATCTGGCAGCAGCTGCTCTGGTGTCCCCATCTCTGTATTAATGAATATGTATATCTGGCAGAAGAAGCTCTGGTGCTCCTCTTCTCTGTATTAATGAATATATAAATCTGACAGCAGTTGCTATGGAGTCCCCATCTCTGTATTAACAAATATGTAAATCTGGCTGTAGATGCTCTGCTACTCCCCTCTCTGTATTAATGAATATCTAAATCTGCCAGTAGATGCTCTGGTGTCCCCATTTCTGTATTAATGAATATATAAATTTGGCAGCAGATGATCTGGTGTCCACATCTCTGTATAAAAGAATATCTAAATCTGCCAGTACATGCTCTGGTGTCCAAATATCTGTATTAATGAATATCTAAATCTGGCAGCAGATGATCTGGTACTCCCCATTTCTGTATTAACGAATATCTAAATATGGAAGCAGATGTGTTGCTGCTCACCAACTGTATATTAATGAATATCTAAATCTGGCAGCAGATACTCTGGTGTCCCATCTCTGTATTAATGAATATGTAAATCTGCCAGCAGATGCTATGGTACTCCCCATCTCTGTATCAATAAATATATAAATCTGGCAGCAGATACTCTGGTACTCTTCATCTCTGTATTAATGAATATCTAAATCTGCAGCAGATGCTTTGGTGCTCCCCCTCTCTGTATTAATGAATATCTAAATCTGGCAGCAGATGCTCTGGTGACCCCATCTCTGTATTAATGAATATCTAAATCTGGAAGCAGATGCTCTGCTGTTCCCCATCTCTGTATTAATAGATATCTAAATCTGGCAGCAGATGCTATGGTACTCACCATCTCTGTCATAAATAATAAATAAATCTGGCAGCAGATGCTCTGGTACTAACCATCTCTGTATTAATGAAAACCTATATCTGCAGCAGATGCTTTGATGCTCCCCCTCTCTGTATTAATGAATATCTAAATGTGGCAGCAGATGCTCTGATGACCCCATTTCTGTATTAATGAATTTCTAAATCTGGCAGCAGATGCTATGATGCACCCCATCTCTGTATTATTGAATATTTAAATCTGGCAGCAGATGCTTTAGTATTCCCATCTCTGTATAAATGAATGATGAATATCTAAATCTGGCAGCATATGCTCTGGTACTCCCCATTTCTGTATTAATGAATATCTAAAACTAGCAGCAGATGCTCTGATACTTCCATCTCTCTTTTCATGAATATATAAATCTTGCAGCAGATGCTTTGTTGCTCCCCATCTTGTAATAATGAATATCTAAATCTGGCAACAGATGCACTGATGAATCACGTCTATGTATTAATAATATCTAAATCAGGCAGCAAATGATCTGGTACTCCCCATCTCTGTATTAATGAATATCTAAATCTGGCAGCATATGCTCGGGTGTCCCCATCTCTGTATTAATGAATATCTAAATCTGGCAGCAAATGCTCTGGTGCTCCCATCACTGTATTAATGAATATCTAAATCTGGCAGCAGGGGAGGAGCGACTACAGACCCTTGGAACTATTGCCCCATTAGCCTGATGAGTCTAATATGCAAAGCTATGGAACGCATCATCATGGACCTAATAAACAAGGATATAGGGAATCTCCAAACTCTGGATCCCACACAGTTTCATTTTGTGAAGGGTAGATCATGCTGATCAACTTGGTCAACTTCTTTGAGTCCGTCACCAGAGCTATGGATGAAGGCAAGGTGGTTCCTGCAACCTGCCTTGATCTGCCAAGGCCTTTGATACCATTCCACACTCAGGAATCATAGAAAAACTCACTAAGCTAGGCATAAACCCCTGTATCACTAGGTGGGTTGCAAACTGGCTCACAGGTAGAATCCACAGTGTGAAAGAAGCTGAATACAAGTCAGACTGCTGACCAGTCATGAGTGGAATCCCACAGTGTTCAATCCTGGGTTCTCTCCTGTTTAGTATCTACTTCTCTGAAGTCAAGGCCAACACAAAGGGAATCTGGCTTTGACAAAGTTAAGCAGGCGATTGCAAGTTGGGAGTTATTAAATAGTGATCCCCTGAGCCCAACATGGTG
>NW_025056480.1:0-3052 GCF_019279795.1 Protopterus annectens | reverse complement strand
GGGGTAACTTTTGTTTGCAGTTAAAGCATTCTGTATCTTTACAAATCTTTATCTTTTTAAAAAATTTTTATTTTGTGGCTTTTTTAGTGCTTTGTAGGCTAATAGCTGCAAGCTAGTGGGGGCTGGTTCTTTTGTGTTTTTGAAAAAAAAAATTGTTGTTTTGGTATTTAAGCCCTAACTTTGAGAGGTTTCTGTCTATACCCCTGAGCAGAGTGGATGAGGTGTGACCAATTTTACTGAGATAAATAGGTATCCTTTTTTTTTATTATTTATACAGTTTATTGTTTCTAACAATTTAAAATAGCACTTTTATTGTAATCTGCAGGGTTTAACTGATTTGTTTGCAGTTAAAGATTCTGTATCTTTACAAATCTTTATCTGTTTAAAAACTTTCATTTGTCTTTCTTTTGTTTTTGGGGAAAGCTGGGTTAGTGGGGTGGTTTTTTTGTTTTTTTGAAAAAAAAAGTTGTTGTTCTGGTTTTTAAGCCCTAACTTTAAATTTCTGTTAAACAAAGGGGGGGAAGGTTTGACCCAATTTACTGAAATTAAATTTCCTGGTTTTTTTTTTTAAAAAGTTTTTTTTTTTAAAAATAATTAGTTTTTTTAACTGCAGGGTAAGATTTTTTTCAAAAAAGTTTTTTTTAAAATCTTTTTTTTAAAATTTTTTTTTTTCCTGGGTTTTTATAAAGTTTTTGGGTAGGGGTTTCTTTTTTTTTTAAAAAAAAATTTTGTTCTTAAACCCCAAACTTTAATTTTTTTTTTAAGTGGGGTGGAAAATTTGCGGTATTTTTTTTTTTTTTTGAATTTTGTTTTTTTTTTAGCTTTATTTAAAATTTTTTTAACTGCAAGGTAATGATTTTTTTGCATTAAAGTTTCTTTTTTAAAATCTTTATTGTTTAAAATTTATTTTTACCCCCTTTTATGATTCCCTAATGTGGGCAGTGGGGCTTTTTTTTTTTTTAAAAAAAATTTTTTCTGTTTTTAACCCCTAATTTGGGGTTTCTGTCTGAAACCCTAGCGGTGGTGGCGTTCTTTTGTAAAATGTTCCTGTTTTTTTTTTAACTTTAATTTCTGCTTTTAACATAGCATTTTTTTAAATTGACAAATTGTTTTTTTTGATTAAAGTTTCTGTTTTTAAAATCTTTATTGTTTAAAATTTCATTTTGTTTCTCTATGTTTGTGGCTAAAGCTCGTTTCTTTTTTTTTTTTTAAAAAAATTTTTTTGGTTTTCCCAAATTTTGGGTAGCTTTAAAACCAGGGTGGTTCGGTTTGAAAAGTTGTTTTTTCCTTTTTTTTTTCTTATTTAGGTTTTTGTTTCTAGAAATTTTATATATACATTTTTTAGGGGGTAATGTTTTTTATTAAACATTTTATTTTAAAAATTTTATTTTTAAAACTTTTTTTTTTGGGGTTTTCTATGTTTGGGGTAAAGCTCGTATTTTTTTTTTTTTAAAAATTTTTTTTTATTTAACCCCAAACTTTAGGAGTTTTTCTTTGAAAGTGGTCTGTTATTAATTTTACTAAAAAAATTTTCCCTTTTTTTTTATTTTTATAAGTTTTTGTTTCAACTTTATATATAGACTTTTTTTAAATTATTTAACGTTTGTTTGCATTAAAGATTTTTGTATCTTTAAAATTTTTTTTTTTAAAAAACTTTCTTTTTTTTTCCCTTTCTTTTGGTAAACTCATTGGGGGGTTTTTTTTGTTTTTTTGTAAAAAAAAGGGGTTTTTCTGGTTTTGAAAAGGGGTTTTTTTTGTTTAACCTACGGAATTAGGTTTGTTAAACCTTTTAGCGAGTTAAAAAGTTCCTTTTTTTCGAATTTATAAGTTTTTTTTTTAAATTTATTATAAATTTTTTTAACCATTAACTTTTTTTTTCATTAAAAGATTTGTTCATTAAAATTTTTTTTCTGTTTCTTTCATTTTTTTTTCTTTTTTAAAATCATGGGGGGCTTTTTTTTTTTTTTTTAAAAAATTTTTGCTGGTTTTGTTTTAAAGTTTTGTCTTAAAGGCAATTGAGAGTTTGCTAACATTTAAGGGGTTTAAAAAAGTATCCTTTTTTTTTGATTATTTATCGTTTTTGTTTTACAATTTTTTAGATTTTATTGAATTGGGGGGTTTGGGGTTTAAAGATTTGTTCTTTAAAATCTTTATCTTTTAAAACTTCTTTTTCTTTCATGTGCTTTTCAAATACTCCTGTGGGGCTGGCTTTTTTTTTTTGAAAAAAAATTTGTTTTTGGTTTTAAAATTTGGGGTTTCTGTTTAACCTACGGGGGATAGGTTTGCTAAACCCTTTAGCGAGTTAATAATTTTTTTTTTTTTTTGAATTTATAAGTTTTTTTTTAAATTTATAAAATTTTTTGAATTAAATAACTTTTGTTTGAAATTAAAGTTCTTTTTAAAATCTTTATCTTTTAAAACTTTCTTTTTATTTCTTGTTGTCCAAATGCTGGGGCTATGGGGCTGTTTTTTTTTTTTTTTAAAAAAAAAGGTTGTTCTGTTATTTAAGCCCTAACTTTAAAGGGTTTTTCTTACACACTGAGCAGAGTGGATAAAAATTTGACTAATTTAGCTGAGATATATAAGTATCCTGTTTTTTTTTATTTATACAGTTTATTTTTCTAGCAATTTATAATAGCATTTTTTATAACCCACGGGTTTGATTTTTTTGCAGTTAAAGCATTCTGTATCTTTACAAATCTTTATCTGTTTAAAACTTTCATTTTGGGGCTTTCTTGCTTTGTGGCTAATAGCTGGCTAGTGGGGCTGTTTTTGTTTTTTTGAAAAAAAAAGTTGTTGTTCTGGTATTTAAGCCCTAACTTTGAGGGTTTCTCTATACACACTGAGCAGAGTGGTTAGAGTGTTGACTAACTTTAGCTGGATATATAAGTTCCTTTTTTTTTAATTATTTATACAGTTTATTGTTTCTAGCAATTTATATATAGCATTTTTTTTGTAATCTGATTAACTGTTTTTTTATTTAAAACATTCTTATCTTTAAAACTTTATTTTTCTTTTATTTTGTGGTTTTTTGGGCTTTGGGCTTTTTTTG
>NW_025056479.1:0-6861 GCF_019279795.1 Protopterus annectens | reverse complement strand
GAACCATTTTAATGGGTTTTGTAAGGGAAACCCCCCACCTTTCCCCCTTTTTTTGCCACCACACGCCCTGCCCCCAACGCCAACAGGGGGGAACCCTGTCCTTTGTCCTCTAGGGCCCCAAACCCCCGGGGTCCCGGGGCTTTTTTGGGTGTTGGGCCAAGCCCAGAACCGTCCCCCAGGAAGGGGGGAGGGAAAAAAATATAACTGGGATGGTAACCATTGGCACAGATTCACCCCCTGAAAATGCCTGTCCCCATGCATATGTTCATCACCGCTGATCTGTGGGGACACTAACATCAGATGGACCAGGAGGGTAATGCACCTACATCCCCTTTAATGCAAAGAAATACTGTAAAGTAAAAAGACACAGACACACACACAAAAGACACAAAAACACACAGACACACCATGCATGTGATTTGTTAGATGGCATGCAGCATGCCTGCAAAGACAGAGGGCATGCAGCTCAGACATTAATAGTGTTAGTAAGCATACCTCCCTGCGTACAGCAAGCAGGTGTCATATCAGTAGCCATGCAGTTCACACAATCATGGTAGTATGCATGCACCCCTGATACACCATGTGGAGAACAGGATAACAGTACACAGGGCTGACGTGCCCTTCATGTAATTTGCTGACATGTATTAACATGCATACATGTTTGACAAATGGTGTTGACACATGTACAGCATCATAAGGGGCTTCATTGGTGTGTATGCCCTACAGATAGAATGCATGTTTAGTAAAGGGCATGAGCAGGGAGGGTAGCGTGAGCCCCACATTGCTATACAGTGGGGTAAAAACCGGGCCATTGCATGGCAACATGAGGCAGGGGCTGTAGAATGCATAATATGTACACATTGCATAGCCATAACTGCAAAAAGTCATGATGTTGACAGATAAATTGGTAGACTTCAGTGACACCTCCAGTAGCTGTGCACAGGCTTTAGGTTGTCCACTGTACCACATCAACTGTTAATCGGTAAACCCGGCTATAATTGGACCATGTGGGGACAATGTGCAACAGGGTGTATACACATCCCTTTACTGTGTGGCAAATGTCTCTGGCCATCCCCATGGCCATTTTCCAGACATAAGCCTGACAGCGGTCTGCAAAGCTATGGAAAGGATAATCATGGACTTCATAAATAAAGATTTTGGGGGACCTACAGACACTGGACCCTTTGTTCAGCTTTTTAAGGGCAGATCCTGCCTTTTAAACCTGGTTTATTTTTTTGAAACAGTCACCGGCCATTACAAAGGTGGTCCAAAACCCCTTTGGACCTTGAAAAGCCTTCGATAAATACCCCTGGCATTATAGATAAGCTCACCAGCTTAAATAAAAACCCCCTTTTCACTAGATGGGTTGCAAACTGGCTCGGACAGAACCCACATGGTTAGAATTGCTGGAGCCATGTCAGACTCCAAACCAGTTGTGGCATCCCACAAGGCTCACCGGGGCCCCCTTTTGTTCAGTATATATTTTGGAGGTACAGGCCAACACGGAAGGACGGGGACCAAGTTAAAATGACTGCAAACGGGGCCATAAGACTCCCCAGCCACACAAGCATCCTCCGGGCCTCATAAAAACAGACAACTGGTGCCAGACCAGGGCCCCAAGCTAAACGCCAAAAGTGTATAGTCACCCCCAAAACAAAGTGCCCCAAAAACCCCCAAAAGGTGGAAACCAAACACAGAAGAAGAAAGGGGACCCGGGACCCAAGTTGAAAAACCCAGAAAACCCACCCAAAGTGGTTAGAAAACAATATAGCCCACCAACAAAGGGGACACATCAGATCAGGAGGTCAGGGCCTCACTCATCCCTCATCAGGCCCAAAAATTGAGACAATCCCCGGGATGTCCCACAGACACGAGCAACAAAGCCCCCAAAGTACCCCCACCAAGAGGATAAAAGGGCTCAAACAGATGCCATATGCTCCCCTTAAAGAAACTCCAGCTCTACTCATGGCATACCGCCTGTTCAGACAATCTGTGCCTGAATAAAAGCCAAACCCAAAATTTAAATGGACATGTGCCCTCAGAAAATCCAAATCCATGAGCACACAGCCCTTAAACCCCAGCACTGAAATAAATAGGACATGCTGGGGGGACAGATTCATAACAGAGGCCCCCTTCACTCGGGAAAAAATCCCAGTCCAGGTTAGGCAGAGCCCCTCATTGACTCTTTCAAGAGGAATCTTGATGAGTGGATGGGAGATCATAGGTTTACGGATGACTTCTATGTCACTGGCGAGGCACAGATACTAACCTAAAAAAAAGGGCATAGCAAAATTAATTTAAATGGGGGGAAACCAAACACATTCTGGTGGTTTATAAATCCCCTGGGCAGATAGCCTAGTATGGCCTTGGGGAACATGTGGTGGCCAATTGTGTGTGATGGGCATCTTCTCCACATGTCTGTGGTCCCATATGACATACACCCATACATGTCAGATATGTGACATTCCACAGGTCTATGCAGACAACGGGTTGTATGTTTGGTTTATAGGTCATGTGATAGTGTGACAATATTGCAGACAGAACACTACATGTCTGGGACATGTCAGGTGGCACATCACAATGTGTGAAATGCAGGGGCATATGACACAATGGTGACACTTGTGGGCTGCCCATATCACAGCTCACTGTGTGGTACTGTGTGCAACACATGTTGTTCCAATGCATACTACATATGCCTCCATTGTAGAACACCTCCACCGTTGTATGCACAGCTGACCACACATGTGCAATGACAAGTACTGGGTTTAAAGTCTGTGTATCATTACGTGAATATATTGCACATGGGTGGCGGGGAATGCATTTGGGGCAATCAACGTGACTGGAACAAACATCAGGGGTGTTTTGGGCCCCATGGCAAATAGATCTACACTGTAACATGCCTGATACTGATGACAGTCTCACCTGCAACGGACCCATGTCTGTGCGGCACGCCAGAGGTACCTGTATAGGGGTGACACACCAGTATGAACATTATCCATGACTGTATGACAGCCACAGGTTGCACTGTGCATGTGCACACATTCACCTGTGTAATAGCATATAGTATGCACATTTTGCATACACAATGGCATACTTGTATGCAGCATGTGTGTCCACATACCTGGCATATGTTGTTACTTTACATTATGTACAGTGACACATGCAACTACATGGGATATAATAGCCATATGTGCATTACTGACTTACCAGGCAACTCCAGGCTCATTGGTTGGGAGACACCCACCTCCACGATGGCAGCTAGTGTTTCTGGATGCTGTTCCCCGGGTGTCCCCAGACTGGCCAGTAGCTCCTGGTGTGGTGGGGGCTGGGTTGGTGGCCCACCACCTGTTCCACCTTGTTCCCTGGCGATTGCAGTGGCACGCTGTTTTGCATGTCTATCAGGTCTTTCAGTGTCTGCGCACCTGCTGGTAGGTGGGGTTTTGGCCACCCACATCGTTTACCCTCCCGTAGATCCTGCCACAGGTCATCCTGCTGCTGGGCATGCTGTGGCACATGGCTGAACAACAAGTCATAGTTGTCATGGAGCTGTGGGATGAGGACATCATCCTCCTGGGGGTGTATGCTGGGAGGGGGGGCATTATCTGTAAAACATAATGATGGTGACAGGTCACAGTTTCAGAGATGTACAGAGATACTGCTGCACATACATTTCTATGACATCTACTGCATCTGCACAGTTATCTTTGCAAAGCACCATGACACTGACATGACTGACGTGTTTGTGTCACACATGTCACACCCATTATGCATTGGATATCATCACCATATATGTGTGTCACCTCATTACAGTGTTCATACTCCATGTAAATGCTGTCTTGCTGTGGGGATGTCTATTTGCCTGCACTTGTGTTCTTACCTATCTGCACATGCCTCGATGTGTCCACGGTACTACTGTTGACCTGGATGCTGTGTATATGTCACATATCAACACAGACACAGCCGGAATGGACTTGAGCAGTGACAATGCACACATAAAGGACACCTGTACATGCATGTGTTTTGCCATATACATCTACACAGCACTGTACAACTGTTCAACATCCCGACACGGATCGCCTGTTTAAAATGTGATAGACATGGGACAATGGATAGTCAGACGACATTCGGGAGGGATGGTCATCAACCATAGCATGTGCGGCATGGTTTCCACGCTGTTACAGATGGCCATTGTGCCCCCAAACTGCATCAGTGCCACATTACTGATCCAGTCAGTTGATAGTACATCTACCATGCGGGCCCTCACCCCCATGTATGACTGGGATAACATCTGCAGCTTTGATGGACAGGGTTGCATGGTATGGTGGGAGTATGTCACATATATGGCACAGGGATCTGTCCAGCCTGTGGCGATCCTTTTTAGGACGGTGGCTGTCCATGACATATGTCATATAGATCAGGATATGGACATGTAGCATGTCCATCATCATGGTGTAGCAAATGTCCTTCTGCAAGATAGACGGCATGCTGCATAGTGGAGGTTTTGGATTGTGAAGGCCATGCCCTCCATGCATAGCCCCCCTTTCAGGTGGTATGTGATCCAATATTGGTCACCACAGTGCTGTATATGCCTGGCCATGATCTCCGTGCTCATGGATGGCACCCTGACATGACATGGGTACCTCAGATGACTACCTAAGGGGCCTGGGAGTCACCATGTCGGGGTGCACTGCACAGCACCATCCCTTACACAGTGTCCATAATGTTGACCACAGCCTAGGTAGCAGTTTATGGGTACAGGGATGTTCACCTAGCGTGACACCCGGTATCATCCATCAGACTGTGCACATATGCCCCCTCACACACACAGCCCATTCTGTATGTTGTTCACAACACTGACACAGCCCGATAGGTCATGGCCATTCACAGCCTTACATACACAGATGCCTAACATTTTGGTGTGTGGTATGGGCTACAATGAGGGTGGGGTACAACACATTAACCCTGTTCTACTGTATCTGGCACAGATGTGCTGTGCACATGTCACTCTTGCACCTTTTGTAGTTGTGGGTCTGTCAACAGGCCACTGGTGGAACACACCTGTGACATGCAAAGGTATTTGTAATCAAATATCTGTGCTATCTTGTACATCTGTACTGCTAACATCTACAGTGCTAATGGTTCATGGACATGCACACCATACTCAGCAGGGTTATAGGGTGCCACCCTAAATGACTGTCATCACCACTTGTGGGTTGATATTATCCAACACCCTATCTGTATTGTATGGTCATGCTAGGCACTTGTTCAGAACATGTGAGCATGTCATGAGCTAATGATTACTATAGCCCTTCCCCCCATTTCCCACAGGTACACTGGCTGTCCTACACTTCCCAGCTTGCTTAAGGTACACAGCTGTTGTAAAACGAACCCTATCCTGTGGGACATGGTTGTTTTCAGGCATGTCCAACTGTCCCAACCGGGTACTGCCTGTCTATATGAGGGGTATGTCGCATTTGGGAAAAAGCAATTGTCTCATGTACACATTCAATGCTCACTTAAAAAGGCCCCCCTGTGGGGATGCACGCCTGCAGCCCTGCCCGGGCCCCTAGCCTGTACCTCAACGGGAACCCCAAATTTTGGGGGTTTTAAAAGGTGCATGTTCCTCAAGGTTCCCATTGGAAGGGTCTGTCCCCATTCATTGTTGTACATAGTTTACCTGCTAGCCATGGCTAGATAGATGAGAATCATATTTAAATTTATTGGAATATCTGTTTTTAAAAAACCAGCCTATTTTAGCCATCATATGCCCCTTTCCCAGTTGACGCTGTTAGTAAAACCAGTTGTAAGTGTTCCAGTTCCCCATTTGTCACACTGTATGAGGGCTAATGTTCCTCATTTTGGGGACAAAGGGTGACAGCTATGGCTGGGGGTAATTTCCAACCCTGACTGCACCTGACCAAGGGGGTGTGCATTCCAACACACCCCACCCATCACATAGTCTCACATAATCTACACCACTGGCCACACCTACAGGACAACCTGTGCAGTACATCTCCATACTCACTGTAGGCCCGGGGGCCCCATCATGGAAGACAACATCACCAGCTTATAGCCCCCAGACTCATTTTGCCCACCAAAGCCAATAGTGTGTTATAACATTCACAACACACCAGTCATAGCTGACTCTGTAGGGTGTCACACTGCAGTTCCCACAGCAGGCTACACAAGGGGGCCACATTTGCTGTTGGGTTTCTTCTGCAACATAACCTATGCACCCATGCCACACCTCACCAGGTACAATATGTCTGCATTCGCCATGTTAGTGTGACTGCCCTGTGATGCCACTTCACAGACTACGTGTGCAGGGACATGCAATAGCTCACCAGTCTTTTAGCCCTGAGGGTGTGGGCCTAGCCCTGGGGGGCATTTTGCATTCTCCGACAGATACCACTGTACAATGACCCTGTGTCACTTCAACAGTTGCCTTTCTCCCATTGTCATTCCACAGGCATGTGTATCTGTCCGCTATGACTGTCCTGGTCAAACACAATGCTGTGGCACAGATGACTTGCACCTGTCGGGCCCCGGGAGTACAGCTCACATGTTGGCTCTTTGCTGCTATACTGCCTGTCCTGCACAGTTTCCATAACTGTCAGGCAGGGTAACTGGGGGGACATGGGGTCATGTGACACATTTTTCATCTTCCCCTGTGATGGGAGGCAAGGCACACCTTATAATGCACCACTCCCAAAATCTCTGCAGTGACTGGGACCTGCCTGTAGGCTGTGCAGAGCACACCTGCAATGACAGGTTATAGACGGACCATACCTTCCAGGCACATACCTGGGGCACACCCACAGCTGAGGGGTTCCCATATCCCACTATGTTTTGCACACATCC
>NW_025056478.1:0-7284 GCF_019279795.1 Protopterus annectens | reverse complement strand
AAAAAATTTTCCCCAAAAACAAAGAACACACAAACCTACACTTCCCACTCAGACCCTTTTTTGTAAAAGCACAAGTATAAAACAAAAAATCCTGTCAGAAATAAACTACTGCTACTCAATACACACTTCAAGAAAAATAACAGGTAGGTTGTCTTAAACTGCAAATAAACACTAAAAATATTAAAAATATTTTCTGCCTGTTTAGAATACTTGCCAATCCTCAAAATTTACATCTATACATTAACAGCTTACCTAAGCAGTAGACTTTAAACACAAATTAGCCCCTAAATGTTTTTTTAAAGATGAAATGCCCCTTCTAGTTACTAAATAAAATATAGCAGCTTTTTCTTAAAAAGGCAACACGTTCTGTATGGAAGGGCTCCCCTGTGGGGACCTATCTGGCAGAAATGAAGCTTGAAGGCCGACAGCTGCTGTAAAGCATCAGCGCTAATTCCTTTGAAGGCAGCTAAAAAACAATGAAGTTGATTCACTCTGACTGTTGATTTTCCTCCAAGGGGCTGGCCAAACAGTAGTCAGAGATAAAGTCTTGGAGGAATCCAGGGTTTTGTGAAGTTGGCTGGTTGTTTTAATCTGGCCAGGATAGAACCCATATAGCCAAAAAAGCCACTGCTGCAGTGAGAATAATGAACATTAACATTTCAAATCTATCCCTGATCACAATTGACCAATTTCCATCTGAGACCAAGCAAGAGCTAACACAGATTTAATATACATATATATGAAATTTAGTTCAGGACCGAAGAGATACAGAGCATAGAGGTAAATACAGTAAGAGTGTAGAAAGCATGTACATTTACAGTAATTGAAAGAATATCAACATAAACAGTGATATCCATTTATGTACAATCACCAGGTGATGATGATGCCTTACCCCACTAGCAGAATAGGAGAAGAAGCGGTCATCAGGTGATGATGATGATGATGCTTTGCCCCCCCCCCCCCCATTATTTTGGCTTTGTTAAAAATTCTTGTGGTTCTAGATTGAGAGATGACCTCCAAAGTACATTTTTACACTTACTACATACAACTTGCAGGGGTGTGGGTGGATGTAGAAGTTTAGTCCTCCATTTCAGGAAACAGCCCCCATGCTAAAATCCTTTAGCAGTATTACAAGTTCTGAGATTCAGAGTCATATGCTGCCATGTGCACTACTTTCCACATCTGCACAACTGATAATTGCAGATGATGTACTGCTAAGATTACACAGGGCTGAGTTGGGGCTCTAATATCATTGCAAGGGATACTGTGATTTGGGCTTAAGAGAAAAAGCACAGCTTTCGTATGGCACCAATACCTTCAGGAATTGATACATGCATTAAAACTGAAACAAACAAAACTTAGCAACACTATGGTAATCTTGTGACTGGCAGCTTTTGTGAAATATACCCTGAAAGAGTAAAAGAAAACCCAGACAAAGTTTACACAGTGCAGGTGAAGTACTGTCAATAACATGAAGAGAGACACTGGGAGTATACAATTCAATGAACATACCAAAGGCAAATAATTGTGAAAAGCCACAAGGAAAGTTGGAACATTCTACAAACTGAAAAAACAGTCTCAGGTAGAACCAGAGAGGTTCTTATTCCACTGCATAAAGAATGGCTAGGTCTTAATCATGATTATCATGTTTAGTGCTGGAAGTGTTATCAATGCAAGGACATAACATAGTACCAAGACTGCTCAGGGTGTCCACAAAATTACACAAGGCCTTACCAAGTCCAGTCACTGGAATTTCTCATTTACATCTCATATAGATGAGGGAGCGGGAAAAAAAAAACAAGAAAATTCAGGGGGGCAACATACTTTAGAAAACAACATATTGGCAACACTTGGAAAAAAAAGGAGGAATGATTCATTAGAGATGTTCATCAGTATTTTTTCAATGAGATGTTTATGGGTATGCAGAGCAGCTTCCCACAAAACTCTCTGAGTTAGAAAATATTGAAGAATTCGAAGTGTTGTGAATCATGTATATAGCAACTATAAAGAAAAGGAGGAAAACATGAAATACTACATATATTACAAAGGCAGAATTCTGTGAGGTCAGGACTCACTTGGTCGGTCCAGTCTTATCTACGATCGCTTCTGTGTCTCTGCTCAACAGTAAAGGAGTCATGTTTTTTTAAGAATGAATCAGTCAGCATTACTTCAAAATCAGTTTCCTCTGTTCATATGTTACACTTTGGATCTAGGCCAATGCTCATACTTTACTTTCCACTAGGACAGCAGCTTCATAAAACTTAGTCTCACTTACATACCACATAACTTTTATGAAGGACCTTACCTTAATAGGAGAGATATGAAGTTGTTCAAAGAAACTGAGACCTGAAATGTCCTTCATAGATGACTCCATAAGTTCTGCATTCAGTGCCTTCATATCTTGTTCAATAAGTGTGTTCTGAAAAAGAAAACTAAGTATCAAATATAAACATTTATTCAGTTTAGCACTTCAGATATAATGGTAACAGAACACAAATATTTATCAAAATATTTCATTGTATAAAAATACCTGACTGTAATGATACCAAGTGCTTTTGTAGCGGACAGAGCAGAAAGCCAAAATATGGGGCAATAAACCATTTGGATATTCAGAAATAAGACATGTTAAATATGGTCAACATAACAAATTATTGTCACCTGCAGAAATTTTTAAAATATGTCTAAGATATTCTTTCCTTTGAAGGACTAAGGGACTTGGTTACTAGAACATGAACACATACAGCAACAGTGACTCTGTACTACAAACTGCATAACTGAAGTAAAGAAGGGCAGAACAGCATCAGTGACATGACAAAGATGTCATATCTCACAAATCCTGACAATACCAATTATTAAACAAAATCTAAGTATTCTTGTGTACCTCTGATATAGTCAAGAAGAAAAGGTTTAAAAACCATAGCACCCCAAGGGGCAAACCTTCTAAAGAAAATGTGAGAAAGAGAATATTATAGCTGAAGAAAAGACAGCAGAGTGCATATCCTTTTCTATATTCTACGTACTATACACATACATAAACAAAATCTGCATTGGAGTATGCTACAGGCTGCATCCATCACATACCTTAACTGAGCTACGAAACCTCAGGAACCATGAATTTTTTTTCAGCACGGACCCTTGGTAGAATGCATGATGAGCTTCAGATCTAAGGAAAGACTGTTCTGTATTGTGTAAATCTTTTACACAGGATTAACTGGCAATCACTGTTCTAACTAGTACAACAACAACTACCTAGCTGACTTCCATAGGAATGTAAAACTACCAAATCCATTTAAAAGCTATTTCTACCTTCTCCCCATACAAGATATTACTAATACATATCCATATATACATATGCATGTGTATTCCATTCCCTCTAGCACTCTCTTATTCCAAATCTTCTCCACCCAAACTCCTGCTTTCTTTTCTCAGTGTGAACTGGTCCCAATCAATAATTTAAACAGTTTTTTCCTCATCCTTTAGAGAGGAGCAATTTTCCCCTTAAAAATGCACTATTCTATTTCTACTATTTACTTTCTACTTCTCCTGACTTGCAATACTGAAGGCAATCCATTTCCAACTCAGTTTTGTTTATTCCCTTTCATACTCATCCTCAATTAATATCTTACTTCTTAATGCTGGAATTATAAAAAATGAACAAATAGGTACTTTTTTTCATTATCTACAACACTAAAACAGTCACAATTATGGACACCTAGCTAAAGGAAGCACCCCTGCCTTCAATCACCACTGTCCAGTGTATTCTTACTTTGTTCAGTGTCATACCTAAGTACCAGGCTAGCTGGCCTTGTGGACATTTTAATCCTATACAGTTTTCCTTCTTGTGCTTGAAATAACCTATCACGCTTGGTGTTAGATTGGCCTTATCCATCCCATGGTCAATAATTATACACTATCCCTAGTGAGAATAAATTTGATCATACCAAAAATAATTTGAGAGGACCCATGCATAGGATAAAGCACTAAGAAGTTGCCCTGTCCATCAGTAGCACAGGGGGAACTACAGGGAGTAACTTTTCTGTTTCATATCCAGATACAAGCTGTAATTTAAAATGGACTGGGATGAGCTTTGTGTTCTGTCGATGGGGAGTCTGTTCCAGAACAGTGGTATCCTGTACAAGATAAAACCTGTCCCTCCAAACTGTTCTACTGATGTTGCATAATAAATTTACATCCACAGACATAGTAGTTCTGTTACCATTTAACTTACTGAATATTTTAATAGAGTTTTTATTTTTAGTTTGAGACATTTTATTTTATTGTTTCAACCAAAATGTGTTCACTGTTGTAAGAAAATACTTCTATATTGCACCCTTAATAATCCATCAGTATTAATATGGATGAAGCTTTATATGCAAGACACAGGTCACCTCTTAGCAGGCGGTAAGATACAGACTATAGTGGCAGGGCTCAGAGTCAGCTCACGGACACATTTTTTAGATCCTGCATCCTTTTATCAAGGCATCTCTGGGAGCATTCTCAGATGTTGCTTATGCCTGGACAGATATATGCCAAAGGGGGTATCATACTCAATGACTGACCAAATGAGGTCTGTGTAAAAGGGTGCAATATAGAAGTATTTTCTTACAATAGTGAACACATTTTGGTTGAAACAATAAAATAAAATGTCTCAAACTAAAAATAAAAACTCTATTAAAACATTCAGTAAGCGCTTTCATCTTTCCACAGGACTTCTTCAGACTGAATGTAACCATTTCAAACACACCCTTTATATAATAATTAAAAGCCACATGACATAATTAGTCCCTAAGACTCTTCCTTTTTAAATAAACATTCACACTTTCTTTGTCATTTAATCCAGGTAGGTGGCAAGCATCAAGTCTTAATTGCCACATACTCTTTCCAATCAAGCTCTTCCTTCAGCATCAAAAGAGTTCTTCATAATTTTTAATTTGCTCTAATACAACTTTAAACCTTCCTAAACAATTGCCTTGATTATAAAGTTTAAAGATTAAAGTTTATTTAAAAAGGAAGAGCCTTAGACACTAAAGTGTGATTTTTAATTATTGTATAAAGGGTGTGTTTGAAATGGTTACATTCAATCTGAAGAAGTTCTGTGGAAAGATGAAAGCGCTTACTGAATGTTTTAATAAAGAGGGTTTATTTTTGGTTTGAGCCATTTTATTTTATTGTTCCTTTTGGTTTATGGCCAGTGTTTTTTCATTTTAATTTGTGGTTACATTTTGGTTGAAAGTTAGGCCAATTCCACACAAGTTCCCAAATCCTGAACAAGTGGCTCAATGCTTAGGGGCATATTGTCGTTGTGGTAGTTCTGCAGAGTAGATGGCTTCCCCAAACTGCTGTCCATGATTTTGGCATAAGTTGATTTACTTGGGACAAACCTTCCTACAGAATAAGCAATCTGGAGATTCAATGGTTGCTCCTATCATCTCTGAAGAATTTATTACATCCTGGGCACACTACTACACCCTCCCTGACAACTACTAACTCAAATTCCCTCACCGTTGAAATCCTTCCTTATACTTGTGCTATTTTTCCCCAATAGCAGCACCTCCCCCATCCCCACAAAATACTGTCCAGTCACAAACTCGCAATTTTTTTCTGTGTCTACTTCTGCTATAAAAAAAACACCTACTTAAGTTAAAAGCAACCTTCTGGGCTGCTGATCAACCCTCAACTAACTACTTAAAATGGCTGCTGAAGCTTTAACTTTCCCAGTCTCCATTCTGATAAACAGATCCATATCTGAAAAATGATGTCACCATTTAATTTGGGGAAAATCGTACATTATACCAGTACACAAAGGAGACACATACCTACGTACCAACTCAGCACAGATCCTCGTGGTGGCCAGCAGAGTAATCCAAGCTTCAGAGAGCTAAAAAAGCGACTTTACCTGATTTAAGTATAATTTTTGTGGCTTTCCACTTCTATTTATCTAGCAACTGTATTTCGCCTGCTTGCTGATACATTGTTACTGTTTTTTCTGCATTTATTCTGTTTTGCAATTGTTTCTCAGTTTGTTACTTTTAAAATCTGTAACTGTTGCAAATTGTTTGTGTAGGCTGTGATAGCCGATTTATAGCATTTATAAGTGTTTACTGTTACTGTTTCATTTTGTTTTCTGAAAAAAATATCTCTTTGTTTTCCCCGCTACATTGCTTGTAGGGAACAGTCTCACTTCAGAGCTGATCCCTGGGCTTGTTTGCAGTTCCTGTTACTGATTCTTTTTTACCTAATTTGAAGAGAGGAAGTTCCCTGGCTTACCAGTGAGTGGGAAGCATTGAGCTGCCTGTTGGTCCAGTTTGTGAGGTTTCCCCAGCCAAAGGAACTTGTAGTTTATTGGTCGCTTTAAATAGTTCATATTTTTCAGCCCCCTGATATAAAAAAACGCAACGCTGCTTTTTGCTTGTACCTACTCAGCACAGATCCTCGTGGTGGCCAGCAGAGTAATCCAAGCTTCAGAGAGTTAAAAAGCTGCATTTTACTCTGATTTAAGTATACTTTTGTGGCTTTCCACTTCTATTTATCTAGCAACTGTATTTCTGCTTGCTGATATACATTGTTATTGTTTTTTCTGCATTTAATTTGATGCATTTGTTTCTCAGTTTGTTACTTTTAAAATCTGTAACTGTTGCAAATTGTTTGTGTAGGCTGTGATAGCCGATTTATAGCATTTATAAGTGTTTACTGTATCTGTTTCTGCTTGTTTTCTGAAAAAAAAAAAAAAAAAAATATCTCTTGTTTTCCCCCCTTACTAAGCTAGAATAGTCCAGTTTCAGAGCTTGCTGATCCCTGGGCTTTGTTTGCAGTTCCTGTTACTGATTCTTTACCTAATTTGGAAGAGAGGAAGTTCCCTTGCTTACCAGTGGGAGTGGGAAGCATTGAGCTGCCTGTTGGTCCAGTTTTGTGAGGTTTCAGCCAGCAACTTGTAGTTTATTGGTCGTTTTGGGCCAGTTCCTAGCTTCTTTCAGCCCCCTGATATAAAAAATGCTAAACGCGCTTGTGAAGCAGCTGCTACTGTTGCACACTAGGGCAGCGCCGGTTAAGCAGATTTAAACTATTAGGGCTACCTAAATTACACTCTTCAAATTTTCCCTTAAAACTACCTTCCTCGAACTATACTACTGATCTAATCAGCGTATCCTATAACTAAAAAGATCATCTCTACTTGACTCCAAGTAGACTATTCTCTATCTGTTAAACCTAGCACTTGCTCCTACAGTACTTATTACCTGGATACGCTCTTGTCATAGATAGTACCCCAAAAGGCAAACCCCCCTT
>NW_025056477.1:0-6250 GCF_019279795.1 Protopterus annectens | reverse complement strand
TTTGATTTTCCCAATAATCCATTTTAGCCAATTTGGTTTTCCCCAAAAGCTTTAGTCTGGGCAGTCAGGTTTCCCGGGGAGAGGATTAAGAATCCACCCCCCAGACGGGGGTGGTCTGTTTGGCAAGCAAAAGAGTTCCCTTTTGATAGGTAATTCTGGCATCCCAAAGAATGCCCTCGGTCGTTCAAAAAAAAGAAAATCCTCTGAAGGCAAAGGTTTTTTTATCTGAATACAGGCCAAAAAGGCATGTTTTTTTTTTTTTTTTTTTTTTTCCCTTCAACCTACTAAAACTTGTGGAATGAAAAGATTTTTTTGGGGGGAAAAAGGCCCTATGCTGATTGTCCAACCCAAAAGAAATTTTAAAGGGGCAGCGGTTTTATTTGAAAGCCCCGGCTTTTAAACCTGCCTAAACTGTAAAAAAGAATTTTTCCCCTTTCTTACCGAATGGAACCCCAAAAAGGGTGTTTGACCTTTTACCTAAGAAAGCTTCACGGGAGCCAAAATTTGGGGAAACCCAAATCCAAAGGGCTGAGAGCTGAAATAAAACCCCAGCCGCGAATCTTCCTGAACGGGGCCTGTAAACATGGGAAGTTGGACCGGCCCCAATCCTATTTTCCCCAGAGATAAAAGCGTTGTCCCCAACTTTTTGAATTGGGAATGAGAAAAAAATCCAAAACCCCAGGTTTCCCCCTTTTTTTGGGACAAAACACAAAAAAACCAGGCCCATTCTGGCAAGGGACCTTTTTTTTTTAAGTGAGAAATTTGTTGGAGCCCATTTTCTAGGGGAACCCCTGGAGCCTTTAAAAAATTGGGAAAAAAATTTGAAACCGATGTTTCCAAACCCTTTGTCTTGGGAAAAAACCAATTTTTGAAAATCCCCCTTTCCCAAAGGTGCCGGAAAAGGGCACGAAAATAGGCTTGGGTTTTACAAAGGCTCCCCCCCCTCCCCCAAGTTGTGATAAACTCCCTTTCACCTAAGAACTTAGTTGCCCCACCACCCTAGATTTAACTAAATCTAAAAAGGCCCCACCCCACGGCCCAACCAAAACTTTGGAGGCTAATTGCAAAAATTTTTAAACAGTTGCAAATTTACCGTTTTTTTTAAAATGCCACATAAAAAACTTGTTAAAGGGGTAAAAATTTTGAACAGGTCAAAAAATTCTGACCCTTTCAGCCAGGCGTGCCTGCGAACTGAACCAGTGGCAGCCACCCTAAAAGAGGCCTGTACAGCATAAAAACCACTTTTAAAGAATGCTTACCCACCTGTTCAGAGACATGCACCAAATCTTGTAATTTTTACACTCAATGCCTTCTGCCAGAGCATCCACCTTAGATTTCAATTGAGAAAGAAGAAATTTTGATATTTCAACATATGAAACTGGCAATTCAAAGCCCTAAAGCTAAGGTAGAAGTATAGACTTTCTTTCCCCATCTATCCAAAGCTCTGGCCTCTTTATCTAGGGGGAACCGGATTTTTACAACAGAGGCCTTGACACCCTTAGGTCCCTGACTAATAGTTTCTGGGCCCCCTGGGGACTCTTAAAAGATATTTATGAGCCTCAGGCACCCTGTAATACCTACCCGGTTTAACAGGGCAGGAGGCAGAGAATCAGGATTAAGGGAAGCCTCTGAAAACACATCCCGCACAACATCCAGAACAGGGGGATAGCCAAGGGCCTATGTTTAGGTAAAACAAAATTCCCCAAGCCTTTTTCCGGGAATCAGAGAAGTCCTGACCTTCCCACTTAAAAAGCTCCCCCAAAGAAAGGAGGGTTTCTGAAAAAGAAAAAACCTCTGGAGGAGAAACAGAAGGGGTGGAATCTTTTGCATCAGAATCAGAATAAGGAGAGTACTCCTGCAAGTCTTCAGGAAGACTCTGAAACATCTGAAGCCTGTTCCAAATTTCCCCAACTCTGGCTCCACCCTAGGCCTCTTATCAGGAGGGGCAAAGAACCTCTAATCAGAGTAATCAAATCTTCTGCCATTTTAAGCATGTTTTTAGGCACAGACCCGGGAACTAGGAGGACACCAACAGAAGCTAAACCTGGCCTGCCCTGGGAGAACCCTTTGGAAACAGAAGGAGGGGGCCTAACCACCCTGGAAGGGAGGGAGTACAGTAACCTGAGAACCCCCTTCAGCCTGACCTGCCCCCGAGAGGCCACATCCTGCAAAATTAAAGTCCCCCTGAGACAAAGAACTCCCCGACCCACCTTCCACTGAACCCTCTAAAAAACCCGGGTCCGAAGGACGACCATCTTGCCGGGGTTTTAACTTTTTTTGTCTTTGCGTTTTTTGGGAAGGGCCGGAGAATCCGACGGCATATTAAAAACCCCCTCAAGACCACCTAGCACAACCTTCGCTTGTTTATTAACCTAGAAAAAGGACCCCCACAAGCCGTCTCAGGCCCCAAACAAGGAATCACAAAGAATGATAATCCCTATGGGGTATCTTTTTCCCCACAAGAAATACAATTATTCACTTTTTCTGACATCCGTTTGAGGCAAGAAAAACAAAATATCCCAACGGGTACTTAGCCAACTTGATTGGGTCTGAAACTAACTCAAAAATTTCAGAAGCCGAAAGTACAGTTTTGTACCTACCATAAATGTAGATGTTCGAGTTTCCATTGCTGCAGTCCTTTTTGGGTATAGTCCGTCCAGTCGCCCGAATACCAGAGATTGACGGTCGGGGCCATTAGACTGACGCCAGACGCCAGGGTACAAGCGCATGACCGGCCATATCCTCAGTTTTTCTGCCCCAGATGTCAGAAGACCCTAAAAGACAAGGCCCAAAATACCTGCCCCAAAAAACATGAACAATATATAAAAATATAAGCAGGTAAATCCCCTACACAACCACCCCTAAACACAGGGGGGAAGGAGGGAGGGGGGACTGCAGCAAGGGAAACCCTAACATCTACATTTATGGTAGGTAAAAAACTGTACTATGTTTTTTGCCCATTGCTGCAGCCCTTTACTATTGGGTAGAATCCCAAAGCAGAGGGGGAGGCTGGCAAATCAAAAAGAAGCAGGAGCTGACAACATCCCTTAAAAACAGCTGTGGCAAACCAGCCCTAGACTTAGAGTAAATAGGAAGGTGATAATGCTTAGAGAAAGTATGCACTGAACTCCAAGTAGCTGCTTCCAAAATATCCTTAGTTGCCCCCCCCAGAAATGTGTTGAAGTGGCAGTAGCCCTAGTGGAATGAGGCCTAATCCCAGCTGGAACCCCTTGCCATGATGGGAATAACAAAATGCAATGCAAAACCAATCCACCTAGAAATAGTTTGTTTTGACACAGGCTTGCCCTAACTCAAAGCAAAAGAAACAACTGCTGAGACTGCCAAAAAATCCTTAGTCCTGCTTTAACGCAATTGCCTGTGTACATCTAAAGTTGCAAAATCTTTTCCCTTTATTTTGGGGTCTGCATAAAAGTAGGCAAATGAATAGTTTGGTTTAAAGCCACACTAGAAACCACCTTAGGCATAAAGGAAGGATTAGAAAATGATACCCTATCCTTATGGAAAATAAAAAAGGGCTCACTGCCATAAGGGCCTGTAACTCAGACCCCCTTCTTGCAAAAGGGCCAAAAAAAAGCAGTCTTCCATGAAAAATATTTCAATTCAGCAGTACCCGGGGCTAAAAGGTTGTAGAGTAATTTTTTCCAACACAAAATTGAGATCCCAAGCAGGAGTAGGAGCCCCGGGGGTCTTATATTCGCCCTCTAAGAAACTTTGAACAAAGGATGCAAAAAAATGGTGGGTCACAATCATAGTGAGCTGAAATTGCTGCAGCATGAATCTTAAAGGAAGAGAAGGACAAACCTTGTCCATAACTCAGTAAGATATTGAAGAGCCATACTCAAATTAGGCTCAGAAATCTCCAAATTCTTTTTTTACTCCAAAATAAAAATCTCTTCCATTTTCTGAACTTTCCTTGTACTAGGTCTTCTAGCTTCCATAATCACATTTAAAACTTGTTGAGGAAGTTGAGACCTTGTGTTTCAACACAGAATATGCCAGGCTGTAGATGAAGAGAGGGAAACTTGACATTGAGCAGATGACCGCCCTCTGGGATAACAGATGTGGAATCAAAGGTAAGGCCATGGAGGCTTCTTACCAGACTCAGTAGGGGTACCAGGTTTCCAGGCCAATCTGGAGCTATCAAAATCATCCTTGGCCTGTCCTGTCTGACCTTTAAAGTTTTTGGGAAAAAGAGGCAGAGGTGGAAAGGCATACAATGAAGGTTTTCCAACTGAAAGACAGAGCATCCACTTTCCAAGCTGTGTGATGAAACCCCCTTTTTGCAAAACTTGGCAGCTGGTGGTTTAGTGGAGAAGAACAGATCTATGTCTGGAGTTCCCCATGACACTGTCAATTTCTGAAATACATGAAGATCCAGTTTTTGTGGGGATCCATGATTTGTCTGCTTAACACATCTGCTAAGGAGTTCTGTGCTCCTGGCAGAAACCTTGCCTGAAGAGTTAGGCGGCCAGTCTCCCATAAAATCATTGCGCCTGCATAGAGGATAAGAATGTGTTCCCCCTTTTTTGTTGATTCCACATGACAGTTGTGTTGTCTGTTAGAATCAACACCTGCCCTGGGAAAAAGTAACCCTTGAAAGCCAGCAAACTGGACTGCTAACATCTCCTTATGTTGATATGTAGATGCTGTAGTCTGGCAGGCCACTTGTCTTGTATCCACTTTCATTTAGATGAGCTCCCCCAAACAATGTCTGAGGCATCTGTCGGAAAAACTGACTCCCTGGCCGGGTCACAGAGAGTCCCTTGTATAGGTGACATTCCTCAGCCCACCACAAAAAAACTTTTTGAAGGTAAGGTATTATTTGAATGACAGTGTCCCAAAACCTGGCAGTGCTGTGTCCATACATTTTGAGATACCATTGTAACTTCCTCAAAGCAGTTTGGCATTGGGAAGCACCAGAATACAAGATGCCATGAACCCTAATGCTTGAAGGACTGTCTTGCAGTCAGCACGGACTGATGAGATAGTTGATGAAGTAAAGTGACAGACTCTTTGTTTGTCCGGGGGTTAAAAAAAGGGCCCTCTTGCTGTATTCAGTCTCACACCCAGAAAGCACATGTCTTGAGAGGGTACTAGACTGGACTTTATTTCGCTCACAGAATACCCTAGGCATCTTAGCACTGCTATAAGATATTCCAGATGCTGTAGAAGGTCTTCCTTTTCTTGAGCCAGAATCAGGCAGTCGCCAAATAAGGATAGATTTGAATCCTTGTAGCCTGAAGTAAGCTATCACTGAGCCAGAACCTTTTTGAATACTCTGCAGTAGATAAGCCAAAGGGCAATGCAGAGAACTGATAATGAGAATTCCAGCTTGAAACCGCAGAACTTCCTGAACTTAGCCTATAGCACATGAAGGTAAGCTTCCTTGAGATCTAAAGTTACCATCCAGTGATCTTTTCCCAGCAGAGGTAAAAGCTGTTGTAACCAACACTTGAACTTGGGAATGTCCAGATAAGTTTTGAGGAAGATAAACCAAAAGGTTAGTGTTCCCTCTGGTACTAGGAACAGCGGGAAAAAAACTTGGTTTCTGACAAGGACTGGTGAATGATGTCCAACACCCATCTGTCTTGAGTAATTAAACCCAACTTTGAAAAGAGACAGTTTCCTTCCAAAGGAGCTGCCGACGAGAATCTACTGGCAGCTGAAAAGGCAGGTCATTGGGTCTGTTTAAAAAGGGCTGACCCCCGCCCTCACCAGAAGTCTGAGCAGGTGAACCCCTGTTCTAGGCCTAAAAGAACCTTGAGCCCCGCCCCCACCACGCCTAGACCTACCCCTAGACTGGGAATCATAAGCAGGATATGTCCACCCTTAGCAGGCCAATTTCTACTAAACTTTGGCTGACCTGCAAAAATCTTTAACAGTTTGCATAGACTTAGCTTTTTCCTCCATTTTCTTTAAAACTGCTTACAGGTGAACCAAACAACACATCAGACTGTAAAGGAGCATCCAAAATTGTCTTAACATGCTCAGCCAAATTTGATCCCCCAACCAGGCATGCTCAAAGAACAGAACTAGTGGCAGCCACCCCCCGGGGGCCTGCACAGCATCAAAACCACATTGCAAAGAATGCTTCCCATTGTTCAGACACATAAAAAAAATCCAGCTCTCAATACCCCAAAGCATCCACCTTAGATTTCAATTGTGAAAGGAGATAATTTTTTATATTTAGCATGTGAAACTGACAAAACCCTCATGGCTAAGGGGAAAA
>NW_025056476.1:0-4640 GCF_019279795.1 Protopterus annectens | reverse complement strand
TTTTTTAGTTGCATTGAATACTATCTAAGTAAATCTTTATCAGCACTTTTTTCAAATAATACATAATTTAAATTGATGTATTTGTGTTGCATTGAATATACCTATCTAGCTGGAAGTTGTGGCTCTGTTTATTCAGTTAATGCTTGTTAGAATTCTTGAATAGCCAGTGATAGGAGAGTGGAAGCATCTGCACTTTTATTCTCAAATAATACTCAGCATTTAAATTGATTTCATTTCTTATACATTGAATATTATCTAGCTGGACGTTGTGGCTCTGTTTTTTCAGATAATGCTTGTTAGAATTTTTGAATAACCAGTGATAAGTGGGGGTATCTGCACTTTTTTCAAATAATACAGCATTTAAATTGAACTATTTGTGTTGCATTGAATACCATCTAGCTGGAAGTTGTGGCTCTGTTTTTTGCAGTTAATGCTTGTTAGAATTCTTAAATGGCCAGTGATAAGTTGGGGTGTCTGCACTTTTTTTCAAATAATACAGCATTTAAATTGATTTATTTGTGTTGCATTTTATACTATATAGCTAGACGTTGTGGTTCTGTTTTTCATTTAATGCTTGTTAGAATTTAGTGCTAATAAGAATTCCTGCATATCCAGTGTTAAGTAGGGAAAGTTTCAAATTCATTGTTATTCGGTTTCTGCCTTATGTAAGTTGTACTTTTGGATTATTTTTGCTTAAACTCTGAGCTTTGGACAGCTAAGACCTACATGAAATCAAATCAACTGGATGTATAAGTGAATTTAAGTAAGTCTTTATCTGCACTTTTTTCTAATATAACAGTATTTAAATTGATTTATTTGTGTTGCATTGAATACTGTTTAGCTGGAAGTTGTGGCTCTGTTTTTTCAGTTAATGCTTGTTAGAATTCATGAATAACCAGTTATAAGTCAGGGTATCTGCACTTTTTTCAAGTAATACAGCATTTAAATTGATTTATTTGTGTTGCATTGAATACTATCTAGCTGGAAGGTGTGGCTCTGTTATTTCAGTTAATGCTTGTTAAAATTCTTGAATAGCCAGTGATAAGTGGGGGTATCTACACTTTTTCATATAATACACCATTTAAATTGATTTATTTGTTATACATTGAATATTATCTAGCTGGAAGTTGTGGCGCTGTTTTTTCAGATAATGCTTTTTAGAATTTTTGAATAGCCAGTGATAAGTGGGGGTATCTGCGCTTTTTTAAAAATAATATAACATTTAAATTGATTTATTTGTGTTGCATTGAATACTATCTAGCTGGAAGCCATGGCTCTTTTTTCAGTTAATGCTTGTTAGAATTTAGTGCTAGTTTGAATTCCTGCATAGCCAGTGATAAGTGGGGAAAGTTTCATTTCATTGTTATTTAGTTTCTGCCTTATATAAGTGGTACTTTTGGATTATTGTCTGCTTAAACTCTAAGCTTTGGACAGCTAAGTCCTACATGAAATCAAATCAACAGGACGTCTAAGTCAATTTAACTAAATGTTTATCTGCACTTTTTTCAAATAATACAGCATTTAAAATTATGTGTTTGTGTTGCATTGAATACTATCTAGCTGGAAGTTGTAGCTCTGTTTTTTCAGTTAATGTTTGTTAGAATTCTTGAATAGCCAGTAATAAGTGGGGGTATCTGCACTTTTTTTCAAATAATACAGCATTACAATTGATTTATTTGTGTTGCATTGAATACTATCTAGCTGGAAGTTGTGGCTCTGTTTTTTCAGTTAATGCTTGTTAGAATTCTTGAATAGCCAGTGATAAGTGGGGGTATCTGCACTTTTTTCAAATAATGCAGCATTTAAATTAATTTATTTGTGTTGCACTGAATCCTCTCTAGCTGGAAGCTGTGGCTCTGTTTTTTCAGTTAAGGCTTGGTAGAACTCTTGAATAGCCATGATAAGTGGGGGTATCTGCACTTTTTTTCAAATAATATAGCAATTAAATTGATTTATTTGTGTTGCAATGAATACCCATATAGCTGGAAGTTGTGTCTCTGTTTTTTGCAGTTAATGCTTGTTAGAATGCTTGAATTGCCAGTGATAAGTGGGGGGTCTCTGCACTTTTTTTCAAGTTATACAGCATTTCAATTGATTTATTTGTGTTGCATTGAATACTATCTAGCTGGAAGTTGTGGCTCTGTTTTTTCAGTTAATGCTTGTTAGAATTCTAGAATAGTCAGTGATATGTGGGGGTATCTACAATTTTTCAAATAATACAGCATTTAAATAGATTTATTTGTGTTGCATTTAATATTATCTAGCTGTATGTTGTGGCTCTGTTTTTTTCAGTTAATGCTTGTTAGAATTTAGAGCTAGTTTGAATTCCTGCATAGCCAGTGATAAGTGGGGGACATTTCCCTTCATTGTTTGTCAAGTTCTGCATAATATAAGTGATACATTTGGATTATTGACATCTTAAACTCTGAGCTTTGGCCAGCTAAGTCCTACATGAAATCAAATCAACTGGGCGTATCAATGAATTTAAGTAAATCTTTATCTGCACTTTTTTTCAAATAATACAGCTTTTAAATTGATTTATTTTTGTTGCATTGAATACTATCTAGCTGGAAGTTGTAGCTCTGTTTTTTCAGTTAATGCTTGTAAAAATTCTTGAACAGCCAGTGATAAGTGGGGCATCTGCACTTTTTTTCAAATAATACAGCATTTAAATTAATTTATTTGTGTTGCACTGAATACTATCTAGCTGGAAGTCATGGCTCTGTTATTTCATTTAATGCTTGTTAGAATACTTGAATAGCCAGTGATAAGTGGGGGTATCTGCACTTTTTTCGTATAATACAGCATTTAAATTGATTTATTTGTGTTACATTGAATACTATCTAACCGGAAGGTGTGGCTCTATTTTTTCAGTTAACACCTGTAAGAATTTTTGAATAGCCAGTGATAAGTGGTGGTATATGCACTTTTTTCAAATAATACAGCATTTAAAAATATTTATTTGTGTTACATTGAAAACTATCTAGCTGGAAGTTGTGGCTCTGTTTTTTCAGTTAATGGTTGTTAGAATTCTTGAAGAGCCAGTGATAAGTGGGGGTATCTGCACTTTTTTTTCAAATAATACAGCATTTAAAATGATTTATTTGTGTTGCTTTGAATACTATTTTGCTGGAAGTTGTTGTTCTTTTTTTTCAGTTAATGCTTATTAGAATTCTTGAATAGCCAGTGATAAGTGGGGGGTAACTGCACTTTTTTCAAATAATACAGCAATTAAATTGATTTATTTGTGTTGCATTAAATACTATCAAGCTGGAAGTTGTGGCTCTGTTTTTTCAGTTAATGCTTGTTAGAATTCTTGAATAGCCAGTGATAAGTGGGGGTATCTGCACTTTTTTTTCAAATAATACAGCATTTAAATTGATTTATTTGTTTTGCATTGAATACTATCTAGCTGGAAGTTGTGGGTCTTTTTTTTAATTAATGCTTGTTAGAATTTAGTGCTAGTTAGAATTCCTGTATAGCCAGTAATAAGTGGGGAAAGCTTTACTTCACTGTTATTTGGATTCTGCCTTATATAATTGGTACATTTTGAATTATTTTCTGCTTAAACTCTGAGCTTTGGCCAGCTAAGATCTACATGAAATCAAATCAACTGGAATGTATAAGTGGATTTAAGGAAATCTTTATCTGTACTTTTTTCAAATAATACAGCATTTAAATTAAATTGTGTTGCATTGAATACTATCTAGCTGGAAGTTGTGGCTCTTTTTTTTCAGTTAATGCTTGTTAGAATTCTTGAATAGCCAGTGATAACTAAAATATCTGCACTATTTTCAAATAATACACCATTTAAATTGACTTATTTGTGTTGAATTGAATACTATCTAGCTGAAGTTGTGGCTCTGTTTTTTTCAGTTAATGCTTGTTAGAATTTATTGCTAGTTAGAAATCCTGCATACCCAGTGATAAGTGGAGGAAGTTTCACTTCATTGTTATTCGGTTTCTGCCTTATATAAGTGGTACATTTTGGATTATTTTCTGCTTAAAGTCTCTGCTTTGGCCAGCTAAGACCTACATTAAATCAAATCAACTGGACGTCTAAGTGAATTTAACTAAATCTTTATCAGCACTTTTTTCAAATATTACATAATTTAAATTGATGTGTTTGTGTTGCATTGAATACTATCTAGCTGGAAGGTGTGGCTCTGTTTATTCAGTTAATGCTTGTTAGAATTCTTGAATAGCCAGTGATAAGTGGAAGCATCTGCATTTTTTCATATAATACTCCATTTAAATTGATTTATTTCTTATACATTGAATATTATCTAGCTGGACGTTGTGGCTCTGTTTTTTCAGATAATGCTTGTTAGAATTTTTGAATAACCAGTGATAAGTGGGGGTATCTGCACTTTTTTCAAATAATACAGCATTTAAATTGAACTATTTGTGTTGCATTGAATACCATCTAGCTGGAAGTTGTGGCTCTGTTTTTTGCAGTTAATGCTTGTTAGAATTCTTAAATGGCCAGTGATAAGTTGGGGTGTCTGCACTTTTTCAAATAATACAGCATTTAAATTGATTTATTTGTGTTGCATTTTTATACTATATAGCTAGACGTTGCCAGGTTCTGTTTTTCATTTAATGCTTGTTAGAATTCTAGTGCTATTAAGAATTCCTGC
>NW_025056475.1:0-7228 GCF_019279795.1 Protopterus annectens | reverse complement strand
AAGGTAACCACCTTGAAAAGCTTCTCAAAACTGACTTTTGGTCTTAAGAACAGAGGTTGGCTAACTTCCAAACGCACCCATGCCAATGGAAAATACCTGTATGACTGTCGTCGCCTACACAAGTACGCTATACAAACATATATATCAATGCATGAACTAGCCATACCCAACAGAACCATTACGCTTCTCAAACACCGCAGGCCGATCTGGTGGTCACCGTGTAACATATAGACAACTGAAGGAAAGAAATGTTGCGGAAAATGTAGAGTCCCAAAATTGGTAAACTTCCTTATTTGCCTCAACAACAACTTGAGATCTGGCATCACCTAAATACTATGATGTGGAGATTGCAGACACTTTCAACAATCACAAATCGCGATAGTTATATCAAGAACCTCCGTACCAATACCAAGTGCTCTGAGTTTACAGCACCAAATTACCACACACCTCCTATACTGAGCCAACAGATATTGGCAACATTCTTCATAACATTCAGTGTAAACTTTACTCTCTCTCTTCCCCCAGGGGAGAAAAAATCAGAATGCCAGAAGATGCCAGGTACCCAGGATTACTGCCCACCCCAGGGTTACACACTGCATTCTCACTGACAGAATACAACTTCCATCAGGGCCCCACATTATTCTCCTGGCTGTGTTCTGCATGAACTACAAAATACCTAATTGCAAATCTGTGTTTCCTATTCATTCACAGCCTCACACATAAGGCATTGTATCCTCCGTGCTTTGCTACTTTACAGTCATTCCTCTCTCCTAAAGGTATCAACTGCAGACTCTAGGAATAGTGTCCGTTGTTAACCTGATGAGTCTGATGATATGTGCAGCTATGGAGCACATCCTCAGGATCTGATTGACGCCAAACATATAGGCAATCTCTAACTCAGACCCCACACGGTTCCTTTGGCTTTGTGAAAGGAAGATCATGTCTCCAACCTGGTTGACTTCTTTGATTCGATCACCAGGGCTGTATGTGACAGTAAAACTGCATACAGCCTGCATCTTTCCTGGCCCTGAACTCTTGATGTGTTCTCAGTCAGGTGGGTGAACCCCACCAAACTGGGCATCACCCCTGTGTGCTTATCTCATTGGGGTTTGCAAATTGACTGCTGAATACCAGTGTGAGGCGTGGTACAAGGTCAGACTGGCAGACGGTCTGCAGTGGGTCCACAGGGATCGGTCCTGGGTGCTCTCTGTTCAGCATCTTTGAGGGTCAGTAGCCTTGAAAGGAATGGCTGACCAAATTCTGCAGACAACTGCAAGCTGGGGCCATCGTGTAACTCCTGGTGATGCAGGCATCCTACAGAAGGCCTCTGGGACCACTGACTGGTGGAAATATGCAGCAGCACCAGGCTCAACACCACAAAAATGCATCATCAACGCTGGTAAGAATCTCAGTTACTAGTACCCATGTCGATGGAGCCACTGGTGCTTTCCGTTGTTATTAGAGATCTATGAGGTTACAGGTTGATGGCAACCTCATTTAACCACCACGTACCACTGTAGTCGGCAATCCTTCTGTAACATACCATTACCAAAGTTTTGCATCCGGGAAAAGGAGTCCGCCATCTCTGTGTAATCTTAGCTCGTAGACAATCATCAAGTATAATGGCACATTTGACACTCTGACATCTGCTACAACTGGATAAGCCACCCAGAAGGTACCTCATTGAGGATCCTAGGCATCACATGCTACAGACTCAAAAGACTCCAGCTTTTCTCTGTCTCATATCACCTGCTGGGGCGATCTCTGTAACACCAAAGCCATGTCTGACCCTGGCGCTCTTTCACAAATGCTACATCTGGGAACATCCCAATCTCGCTGCACCACTGCAGGGACCTTGACCTCATTATCACCAATCAACTTCCACAACAAGCTGGAGGGACAGGTTCCTCACCAGAAACTTCTTTTCCTGCCTAGAATAAACTTCCAAACATGCTCCGGCAAAAGCGCCTAGATGACCCTGTTGCAGTGAGATCTTGATGAATGGATGGTAATAAGTTCACCGAGGATCACTCAGTGGCTCTACCATGATGAGTGCTTTGGTAACTAACATTAGGTGGCACAGTAACTGAGGCATTTCTATGGGCTAGGCTTCCTAATGAGCACCGAGCGCACATTTCTAGTGCACCCCACCCTATGAACCTATAAGGGTAACATACAGGGCAGTAAAAAGTGGTAGTGCGTTGGGTAACTTATCAAGATTCTTTTCTACAAAACATGTACACACACTTGTACACCACCACACATTTTGTTAGATATTAGGAGTAGAACCTCTAACCTATATAAGGTGTTTGTACAAAACGGAAGGTACCTGATTATCCACACACATTACAGAGCCTGGACTGTGCTATTGAGAATTGCTGATAAGAGGAATACAACATCAGCATGACTTATAAGGAAAACTATGCTAGTGGGTGGAAATGTATCAAAATGCTCAAATCCTATTGTGCACCTTTCACACACACTTATACACCCACACATATGTGGCCAGATCTGAGAAGAGAGCCCCTGCCTATCTGGTTGACTTTGTATAATGTTACCAGGGTGCTCGCGCTGGCTACGGAGCTTAGTGAGCTAACAACGCTGGTCAAAAGGTGCTGATAAGGGGCCAGCATCAGCAAGTGATAAGTAAGGGAAGTGGGTGAGATACTTGTCAAAATACATCTTCTTGCAAACGCCACCACATTTGTTTGAATCTAAGGTAGAACCCTATCAAGCTACAGTAAATTTGTACAATGAGGTACTTTACAGTTGTCACACAGCACATGCTACAAGGCGAAACTGGGCTGTGCTTAATGGACGGGTGCTTCTAATAAAGTGACATCATGAGACTATGTGGGGGGGCACTGGGAGGTGTGGGTGGGGTCAGCTAAACTTTTCTGCCTACAAACAAATGCACACACCCTCCTCTCAAATACACAACTATCTTACACACACACACCACACACACACACACACACACACACACACACACATACATTCATTTACTAGGTATGGAAACTCTACCTGTCTGTTGTGCCTATGAGTGTTACGCGGATTGTGCATGTGCCACAGGCTTATATGGGGGTGATGGGGTGTCCATTGGCTAAGGTGAGATAGCTGCAATCTGTAAGTAGATCAATGTGAAGTATGCCACCTGCACTGAGTGGGATAGTCCTCTAATACCCAGACCTATGGAATTCACACACATACACACACACACACCACCTGACACAAACACACACACATGCACACTACACACACACACACACACACACACACACACACACACACACACACTCCCTCTCATCCAAGTAGCTGTAGTGATGTAGATGGAACTGGAGGTAACTCTGTGCATATTTTGGTGTTGTGTGTGTACCTCAAATGAAAGAAGGATTTATTAACCACTCAAAAATATGCATGTGCCCAGGGCTGCGTGCCCTCCTCCTTGTGGCCTTCAGGGAGGAGTAAGTCTAAGTGCTGGCTAGCGTGCAGAAACTTGATACTTTGTCTGCCTTTGTGGTTGATTTGTCACTTCAGTCAAAACAATAGACGTCATGGTTTCAGTAATTTACAAGGAGTGTGTTATTCAATCTCATGGCATAGTGCTTAGAACTGTTACAAAATTAATGTTATTTTATGTTTCTGTTTAGTTAGTGGTGGTTTAGTTTATCTTTCCCCTTTCATCCAATAACGGCTTCAGGTATTTTACATTATGTGTCTCTGGTACTATTATCAAATGGTAGGGGATATACTTTAAATTTCTTATAGTTAATATTAAACTTAAACTTGATATGTCATAGTGGTATGTGTTAATAAAACTTTGCGAGCTGGTACGGCCATTAGCAGGATTTACATAATGTAATATTGACAAGAGTTAATAAATATGGCGCTCAATCATGTTAAGGATCATTACTTATAATTCAAAATACAGTAAATGAGTTGGCATAATATGAAACTGCCTTCCTGAAACATTAGTGGCCCTCTCAAACATGGAGAAAACTGTCCATAAAGCTGAAAACTGTTCTACACAGGATCATTCTTATATTTTAAGAGAAAGAATATTAAGGTAGTAAAATACATTTCACCTTGATGTTGTAACTGAATAATTGAACAGACAACTGAGAGTTGAGATTATATTTATTTTTGTCTTTAATTTTCTAACCACAAAATAACTGCTTCGGACAGAATGTCTCTAAATTGTGTCTATGGGAAATTGCATGGTCAGTCTGGAGAATCTCACACTCTGCCATTCCATACTTGCTAATATTAAATTCTATGAATGCTTTGAGAGGATGTTCGCTTGGAGTCAATATAGGAGATGGACATGACTTGTGGCAGTGTTTGTTGAATAGATTCTTACACCTGGAAACCGTACATAAGTTAATTAGTGGTGTAATATATGATTAAAGATGTTGACTGTTGGCACTGATAAAGCCAATGTCTCCTCAGAAACATCTCTGCAGCACATCAGATTTACAGAACTCTATATTTTCATGAACATCTGCTGATGTGTTGTTCTATGTAACTTCAGTAGTCTTTGAACCATTAACACTGCCAACGGTATTTGCGCTGTAAACCTTACAGTTCCCCGCCCATCAGTGCAGCAAACTATATGTAGCCAACTGCGAACTACTGGCGCGGACCGGGGCGCGCGGGCAGCAGGCGCGCTGGGCACCCGCGCGCTGCGCGGCTGACGCGGCAACCGGGCTGGCATGACGCTGGCGTGAACTTTCCGGTGCGTCTTTAAATGAAAGAAAATTAAGCATTCATTTTATTTCTATGGTTTTATCGAAGCACAATGTAATATTCATATTTCTGTGTTAAAAAATATGAACAGTTACTAGTTTACTGAACAACTGATCCTGAAAAAATCGTGCCATGCAATATAACAATTATTTCTTATATTACATTTTGGCTTTTCAATCTACAGCAAAGAGTCATATAGAGTACATAAGCTGACCTGTTATTCTGTATGCTGCCATGGTTTTTATAAGCTAACTGCAGTTATTATCCAACTTTGTTATTATTTACCTATTAGTTTATCCTGAATTAAGAGTGCTTTGGTGAGGAGGTGATGGCATAGGATGTGGTGGAAAGGAGGAAAAGATTGAACAGAATGGGACACTGTGTACATAATCATGGAAGAATGTCATTGTATTCCTGCTTTCACCACTGTGGTGGCGATCTTAGAGCTGAGCCATATATATATACACACACACACACACACCACACACACACACACACACACACGCTTGTATATATATATATATATATGAATATATATATATATATACATACATACACACACACACACACACACACACACACACGCGCACATGGCGTGTGTATGCCTTCTGTGCTCGCTGCGTGTGTGTGTCTTGCGTGTGCGTGTGCGCATGGCGTGCGTGTGTGTGTCGTGTGTGCATGTGTGTGTGTGTGTGTGTGTGTGTGTGTGTGTGTGTGTGTGTGTGTGTGTGTGTGTATATGCCACACAAGAAGAATTATTTTGTTTGTTGCCTTGAAAGTTTTCAGTGTTGTGCGCCATTCTTTTCATTGCTTCCCTAATTCAAATTTTTGCTCAGTATTTTGCTAAGTCCTCATTTGATATATACATACATATATATATATATATATATATATATATATATATATATATATACATATTATACACACACACATATATATATATATATATATATATATATATATATATATATATATATATATATATATATATATATATAAAGCTATATACACACACACACACATATATTTATGGCTATACTTCTGTATCAAAGAAACACGGGGTTGCTCGACAAACCGAAAAATCCAAGCCGCCAGCGGTCACGCCAGTGTACTTTCAACAAAAGCCAATGGTCACAGATACTTATTTGTACAGTGGAGAGAAGAGAGAATGATATCCTTTTCCTCACGGGTGGTGCAATCTTGGAATTAGTATATTTAAAGGAGGCAAGTGGTGCAGCCCCCAAGCTGTGTTTTCGAGTTTGTTTTTTTTGTTTTTTATTCTACCGATTCAGGACTAGAAGTTTTCAGCTTTTCGTAAAGTGCCACTTTCATTGAGCGCGCACTTTCGCTGACGCTAGTGGTATCCTACTTTTTGAGAGTTATGTAATTTTAGGTAAAGAAAAGTAATGGCCCAAAAACTAACAAATAAAAACAAAACAAAAAACAAACAAAAAAAAAAAAATATAAAGCCAACCTTCACACCTTCCTTTGGAGCACTGTGTGTGGTATCTTCTTCAAGGCCCCTGAGCCATTGGAAACCCTGACACACGCTGTTGAATCCCTTACAAATGCTTTCACTGAGCTACCTCCAGGATTGTATGGATCAAAGCAATCCCAAATGAAAATCAAGACCCTTTCCACCAAAGTGCGCAAGCGCCCAATCTGGTGGACCTCCCCAGCTAAATAAACTTTTACAACTTAAGAGGAGAAAGCTACTACAAGATAGAGCAAATCCTCAAAAGGGAAGACATCTCTGATCAATACTAGTAAAAAACTTCGTATCACTCATAAAATCATCCAAGGCCAACTTTGAGAGAAAAAATCGCCAAGGAACTCAAAAGACAATCATAAGGCCTTCTTTAGCTATGTGTTGGAAATCTGGGTGGAAACTCCCAGATATGTGCTTCAGAATTAGTCCAAAATGATACAAAATCACTGAACCCACAGACATTACAAACATACATGGCAGACAGAGTTCATTATGAAAATTTCTCCCTCCCTCCCCCAAAGGAGAAATATCTATCCCAGCGGAGTGTAGCCTCCCAAATCATCTCAAATGCATCAGGTGAAAGCTGCTCTCTCTAAAGCTAAAAACACAGCATCAGAAATGGGACTTGGGATGGTATCCCCACATTTGTGTAATGCCCTTCGAACTCAATAGAACTAAACCACATGAGTGCTGTTTGTCTGTGCCTGCAGGATGTGTGCCGAGAGTGGCATCTCGGCAACTGTGGTCCCACTCCCGTGATCCAGCTTCTGTAACGGACCCTGGTAATTACAGCCCATAGAAGCAACAAGCCTGGTCTGCAAAGCTGGAGAAGGATCATAATAATCTAAACTCGTGTAAAGACATAGGGGCGTACGGACGGTGGATCACCACCCAATTCGGCTTTGTCAAAGGAGCAGATCATGCCTCTTGAACTTGGTAATTTTGAAACAGTCATCAAGGCCATTGATGAAGGATAAGGCAGTTCACACAGCC
>NW_025056474.1:0-7723 GCF_019279795.1 Protopterus annectens | reverse complement strand
AGCAGTTGACTAAAAGCTGTCCTCTGAAGAATCCTTAGATAAAAAGAGTATGTTCAAGAAATGGTACATAACATACACTGTGGCCGGGTTAGTAACCATTCTTTAAAATGTGGCATTTATGAGTGCACTGGAGGCTTCCTTTAGATCCAATACATGACTGGCACAGTTATCCAGGAAGGCATGCATGGATTTGAAAGAACAGGCATTACCGAGAACCACGCTTTGCGTCAAATCTAAGCTTTTGGATGCACCTATGGACAGGGTCAACTTTTGTTTGGTTTCCACCTGCACAGCAGGTGCTAAAAGATGGAAGAAAAGCAAAATCTACTTGCAAACAGTGAAAGATTTCTTACAAGTTCAACCTCCAAGGTTTAGCAGTAACTGGCTCCTCCAAAATTGGTCCTTTCCGGACTCCTCTAAGGCACAAAGAGGCAGGAATAGACGCTCTAGAAGGCGAAACCAATCCAGGGGTGCCTACAGGGGTGCAGCCAGTGGCAGGAGTAACAACCAACGAGGCACAGATACAGCCACCACCACTACAACAACTCAATCCACAGTGACTTGGTGGCACCGCCACCAGAGGAACAACTAGAAGCACCCTTGGGCAGAAAGCTAACCTTATTTTCAAGAAACTGGCACTGCATTACAAGAGAAAAATGGATTTTACAAACTATAGACCATGGTTACAGGTTCCATTTCCATACTCTACCAGGAAAGAGAGGAATGCCAAACCTTCCACCTACTCAAAAGGGACAGAAGCTCTCCAAAACAAATATCCCTCAAATTATTATTAAGAATGAGAGCTGTGGAAAAGGTACCATCTATGGAGCAAGGGAAGGGTTTTTACTCCTGACTCTTCTGGTTCCAAGAAAAACTCAAATGGAGGCCTATACTAGACCTGTCCGCTTTAAACACATTCCTCATTGTTCCAAAATTCAAAATGCGTGACCTTACAGCAGCTTCTTCCCATGCTGGGCAAGGAGTCTTGGCTGGTAACTCCCTATAGATCTCAAGGAGGCATACCTGCACGTCCCTCATAAGACCAATTTGCAGAAGATACCTCAGATTTCTTGCAGGATCAGAGCATTATCAATTCTCAGCATTGCCCTTTGGCTTATCTACTGCTCCCCAGAGTGTTCACGAAATGCCTGGCATCAGTAATCGCTCATTGCAGACTTCAGGGATTCAAATCTATCCCTACCTGGACGACTGCCTGATACAAAATGCGGACAACAAAACAAACTGACAGAAGACTTACAAAGAGTCATCTACCTGGGTTGCAAGCTCCTGGGATATACAGTCAATACAAATAAGCCAAGGGCTGATTCCATCCCAAAAATAGCTTTTCTGGGTGCAGAACTGGACACATCAAAATAAATGGCATTTCTAACTGCAGAAGAAAGAGCAACTACCTCTACTTCTTGGCTTTAACAAGCAGAACCATCTAACACAAGAAAAGGAGTGCTACAAGCTCCGAGGCTTCATGGCATCCTGCATACTGGTCCCTCATGCCAGGCTGCATATGAGAAAGCTTACAGTGGTACCTAAAGAATACATGTGGTCCCCAGCACAAGCTAACAGCCTAGAAACAAAAATTCCAATGATACCATGCCTGAAACGGCTAAGAGTTCCTATGGTGGAGCTCAGGCCTGCCAATCAAACACAGGATTGCCCTTCTGCAAAAGTCAAACCAAGACAAACCATCACGACAGATGCCTCAGACCTCGGTTGGGGGCACACATGATGGACAAGTGCATTCAAGGCCTATGGACTCCAAGAACAGCTGCGTCTGCACATAAATCTAAAAGAAATGTTGGCAGTAAAATTGGCAATCCAGGCATTCAGACCCTTTCTCCAAGAAGGCCAGTTGATGATAAGGACAGACAACACCACAGTTATGTGGTACATCAACAAACAGGGAGGCACACACTCATACCCTCTATGCCGGCTGGCACTGGATCTATGGGATGTGGCTCTAAGCTACAACATTCAGTTACAGGCAATTTATGTGCCAGGGAAGGAGAACATTATAGCAGACATATTAAGCAGAACTACAACAGATGCCCATGAATGGATAATGCATCCGGACATCTTCAAAACCATCACAAGAGAATGGGGATTACCACAAATAGACTTGTTCGCATCCCCACTCAATCACCAGTTGAAGAAATTCTGCACAAGGACTTACCACCCACTTGCTTGGAAGGTGGACTGAACCTGACAGCATACGCATTCCCACCACTTCCTTTGATGCACAAGGTGCTTCTGAAGATCAAGAGAGCGATCCGGGGATCATTCTCTGATACGCTCAGACTGGCCAAGGCAACATTGGTATCCACTGCTGAGGAGCATGTCCCGGGAACAAATATGGACACTGCCCCTGATCCCATTACTGCTAACACAGAACAACTACAACATCCTGCATCCAAACCTAAAAACTCTGCAGCTAACTGCCTGGAACATTACATAACTGCAATTAACCCAAATTTATCCCAAAGGGTTAAAGACATAATCATGGGAGGCTCGTAGACCTTCAACAAGAAAGAATTATGCAGCAAAATGGAAAAGATATCTCATCTGGAGTACTGCAAAGGGGCAAGATGTGACACTGATGAACATAGCCAACATCCTGGAGTACTTGGCGGAGCTCTTCCATACAGGCCTGTCCTACTCTTCCATCAAGATACATGCATCACCTATTTCAGCAGAATACAGCTTGGATCCTCCCTGTCTTCGCATCTCTGCCAGTACAGTTTCTTACAGGAATTAAAAATGTAAAACCTCCCAGGAAACCTCCATTACCAGCATGGGACTTGATCCTTGTGCTAGAAAAACTGACTCTTCCTCCCTTCGAACCAGCAGCAACAGCAGAATTACAATACTTATCCTGGAAGACTGCTTTCCTGCTGGCATAACCAGTGCTTTCAGCAAGGGTCTCTGAACTACAGGCACTAATGGCAGTACAACCCTTCCTGATCTTCCATCAAGACAGAGTGTCCATGAGAACAAATCCTACGTTTATGCCTAAGGTGGTATCCAGAGTCTCTTTAAATCAGGCTATCCACCTTCCTACATTCTTCCCCAACCCACAGAACAGGGGAGAAAGGCTCTTACATACCTTGGATGTATACAGACAATTACGCTACTACCTGGACAGGACAAAAAACAATAGAAAAACTGACCAGCTTCTGGTAGCATATGCAACAGGAAAGGAAGGAAAACCAATTTCTAAACAGACAATCTCCAAATGGATAGGAAATGCATTAGATTTTGTTACTCCTACCATGGAAAGAAAACTCCAGAGAACATCAGGCCTCACTCCACAAGGGCTACTGCCACTACCACAGCTTTCTTCACGAGGGTGGCCACCAAGGACATTATAGAGGCTGCTACTTGGACCTCCGTGCATACATTTGCCAAGCATTACAACTTACCTCTATACTCTAGATCCCGTGCTGGTTTTGCCACTGCTGTTTTGCAAGGGATCCTAACACCATAATATCTTCTCATTTCCTCCTCCCTAGTTTAGCTATGGTATTCTACCCATTTGTAAGGACTGCAGATGCATCCTTGAAGGACATAGTACAGTTTTGTACCTACCATAAATGTAGATGTCCGAGGAATGCATCTGCAGTCAGGATATTTCGCCCACCTCTTCCCCTCTGAGGTACTCCTAGGTATTTGCCAATTTTCATCTAACTTGGGGGGGATCTATTATGAATGGCATTTGTTTGTATATATGTACATACATGCTTATTTTGTGTGTTTGCTCTCTACTATTTGGAAACTATGACATTTATCCAAATTTAGCCATCCAAGAGGGCACCTGGCATCTGGGGCAAGAAACACTGAGGAAAATGGCGTTGGCTGATGCCTTTATACCGAAAACTGCCGCAGGACGCCGGGTGAAGTGCGACACCAGTCGGCGAAACCAGACCCAGACTTTGGAATCTTCGACCCGCAGAAGGGCTGCCTGACGACAGGACAACCCATTTGTAAGGACTGCAGATGCATTCCTCTTGGACATCTACATTTATGGTAGGTACAAAACTGTACTTTCTTCGTGTTTCACTGTTGCAGTCATTACATTTGGGTAATCTGCTGGCAGGTTGCCCTCAGTCGGCCTGATTAACAAAGTCTTGGGTCCTGCGTCGATTGCTGTCCCTACTTCCATGATGTCAGGTCATCAGGAGTATAAAACATCAGTCTTTCTTGCCGTGTGGTGCCCGAACCAGAAGCAGTTCGCAAGTGCCGGTCAGCCGACTCCTGAAATTTTTGTTTTCGAGTTTCAGAACCAAAGTCTTCAACTAAAAGCTAAGTACCCCATTGGGGAAACTTTTTCTTCCTCCTTACCAGTGTCAGTAAAAGTTAATAATTGCATTACTTGTGGGAAGCAAATACCTCATAAGGATTTTCATTTGTACTATATTCCTTGCCTAGGCCCTGATCACAACGTGCCTTGCTGTCAGTTTTGTGCTAAATTTAATCAGCACACTATTAAACGTTGGTATTCTTTTGCCTCGGAGTATTTTAGTTAACGCTTCAATTATCCAGAAATGTCGTCGGTTAGCAGTCCAACTACCAGAATTCATAAAAAAACGCAAAGAAAAAGACAGACCGTCGAGGTCAAAAAACGATGACGAAACTTCTCCTAAACCAGTCGCCGGTACTTAGGTGCTTTCGAAGCCCCTGATACCCATTACTTCTGATTTGCAGGCCTGTACTGAGACCCATTTGGAGTCCAGTATGCCGTGAGATGCTTCAACTTTGAAACCCACGGATGTCTCTACCTTAGATGGGTCTGGAGCCGCTGTGCAGGCACCGGCTTCTGAGGGTGTTTTCAAACCTACGGATTTATATATTAGACCGACTCCATCTTCAAAACTAAGGTCAATATCTAAATCTTTGTCTAAGAAACCAACGCCTGAGCCACATGTGCAGGCCCCTATGCCTAAAAAACAGATGATCAAAATGGCTGAAGATTTAATTACTCGGATCAGGGGTAGCCAGCCCCCACCTTCTGAGAGGCCTAGGCAAGACATTGATTATGAATCTACTGAACACGATTCTATTTCTTCTGATTCTTCTAATGAACAGAATTTGTCTATACCAACTTATGAGGATTCTGATGCAGAAGATTCCATTCCTTCTGCTTCTCCACCAGAGGATTTTTCCTTTGGAGAGACTTTACATACTTTAAGGGAACATTTCCATTGGGAAAGTCAGGATTTCTCTGAATCTCAAAAGAGACTTAGGGATTTTCTTCTTCCTCAACATAGGCCTTTGGCTATACCTCCTGTGCTAGACATTGTTGATGATGATTTCTCAGAATCTAGTATGGCACCAGATTCTCTGCCTCCGGCTCTTGTTAGGCCAGACAGATACTACAGGGTTCCTGATTCACACAAATTTGTTTTCAAAAACCCTACTGCTGACCCTGAAACCATTTCTCAAGGTCCCAAAGGTATTAAGGCCTCTACTGCTAAAAATCCTACCCCTTCTGATACAGACTCCAGAATGATGGATAGATGGGGAAAGAAAGTTTATACTTCTGCAACCTTGGTAATCCGAGCTTTAAACTGTCAATTTCATATGCTTAAATAGCAGCAGCATCTCATAGGGCTGCTTAAACAGAAAATGATGTTAATATCTGACTGTGTGGAAAACAAAGATTTACAGGATTTATTGCATTCAGCTGAGCAAGTTGGAAAACACACTTTGCAATGTGTTTTTGATTCTTTAGAGGCCTCTTGCAGGGCTGCTGTAACTGGCTCTGTGCTAAGAAGGCATGCTTGGCTCAAAGAGCAAACTCCTGCTGATCATGTTAAAGCAAAATTGTTGGATGCTCCTTTACAACAGGACCATCTTTTTGGTATTAAGGCTGAAGAAGTTTTAAAAAAGATGGAAGATAAAGCTAAATCTATGCAAACTGTGAAAGATTTCTTACAGGTACAACCTTCAAGATTTAGTAGGCACTGCCCTACTAAGGACTGGTCCTTTCCAGTTCCAGCCAGAGCTTCTCAAGCCAAACCCAGGCATTCCAAAGGCTCCCGGTTTCAGGCACAAGGTACTTACAGAACAAAATAATGGAGTGTCTCCTCTTCCAAATCTGGAAGCAACAAGACACCTCCCTATGGGAAGCAGTCTCAATGACTTTCCTTTAAGCCTTTCAAGCACTTACCAGTTAACTACCCCTTTGGGGGGAAAACTGGCACTTCATGCAAAAAACTGGCAACTTATAACCCAGGACAAATGGGTTTTAAATATAGTATCCCAAGAGTACAGATTTAATTTCCACACGCTACCAGTTCCAAACGGATAGCCAGACCTGCCCCCAAATCAGTGGGCAGAAGCCCAGAAACATGAGCATGGAGTCTATACAACCAGTACCAGAAGAGGAAAAGGGACAAGATTTCTATTCAAGGCTTTTCCTGGTACCGAGAAAAGACAAATCATGGCGTCCAATCCTGGACTTATCTACTCTAAACACCTTTCTGGACATTCCAAAATTCAAGATGCTCTCTCTTCAACAGTTATTTCCTCTGCTAGGCAAAGATGCCTGGCTATCAACTCTAGATTTAAGAGGCATACCTGCATATCTCAATCAGGGAGTCTTGCAAAAGATACCTCCGCTTCAAAGCAGGCTGTTTGCATTACCAGTTCTTTGCACTGCCCTTTGGCTCATCTACTGCACCCAGGGTCTTTACAAAATGCCTGGCTCCAGTAATTGCATTTTGCAGTCAAAGAAAATTTCAGATATATCCCTACTTGGACAATTGTCTAATACAGGCAGAAGACAAGGACATTCTTCTAAAACATCTGGCATTTGTTAAAAGGGTTCTAACTTGTCACAGAAGTACACTATAAACAAAAGAAATCTCAACTGGTACCCCTCTCAAGAAAATTTACATATTCCTGGGTGCAAGCTCGAGAATACAAACTGCCCAGATGGCTTTCCTTCGATCAGAGAAACAAACTGTTCAATTCTGTCACTTACTTTAAACAGGTGGCCACAAAAACCCTGCTTTCTGCAAGGGAAATTCTGCAAGCCTTGTGGGTCATGGCCTCTTGCATTCTTCTAATTCCATATGCAAGCCTGCATATGAGGAAACAGCAGTGGTACTTAAAAAGGTCTATGGAGTCAGCATTGTCAAAGTCTGGAAACAATGATTCCTATCGTACCTTGCCTGCAACTAGAGTTCCTATGGTGGGCAGAGGCCTGCCACCAAAACAAGGGGCTGCCATTCACACCAACCCCTGCTGCCCAAACCCTGACTACAGACGCATCAGACTACTCTTGCTGGGCGCATCTGGCAGAGAAGTGCATTCAGGGCAAATGGAGCCCAGATCAAATGCATCTTCATATCAGTCAAAAAGAAGTACTAGCTGTACAGAATGCTCTGACAGCCTTCAAGGACTACTTACTTCCATGACAGTTAATGATAAAGACAGACAACACCACGGTTGTGTGGTACATGCAGGGGGGAACTCACTCCTACCCCCTCTGCAGACTAGCCATGGCACTGTGGAACACGGCCTTAACCTTTCAAGTACAACTACAAGCTCAATTCCTGCCAGGAAAGATGAATACACTGGCAGACGAACTAAGCAGCATTCTCATGGACCCACATGAATGGAAGCTGGAACCATGGATTTTCAACATGTTGACACGCAAATGGGAGAGCGCAGACATAGATCTATTTGCCTCTCCCCAGAAGTATCA
>NW_025056473.1:0-7263 GCF_019279795.1 Protopterus annectens | reverse complement strand
CTACCACGGTTTTTTGGGGGAAAATCTACCCCCCAAAGAATTTTGAGAAATCATAAGAAGGATACGTCCACCCCTTAGCGGGCCCAAATTTCCCTACTAAACTGGAGGCTGAACTTGCAAAAATCTTTAACAGCTGCATAGACTTAGCCTTGTCTTCCATTTTCTTAAAACAAAGGGAACCAAACAACACATCAGACTGTAAAGGAGCATCCAAAATTTGTCTTAACATGGTCAGATAAATTCTGATCCTTCAGCCAGGCGTGCCTGCAAAGAACTGAACCAGTGGCAGCCACCCTAGGAGGCCTGCACAGCATCAAAACCACATTGTAAAGAATGCTTACCCACCTGTTCAAAACATGCACCAAATCTTGTAATTTTTTACACTCAATCCCTTTCCCCCAGAGCATCCACCTTAGACTTCAATTGAGAAAAAAGGGTTCTGATATTTCAACATATGAAACTGGCAATTCAAAGCCCTCATAGCTAAGGTAGAAGATGTATAGACCTTCTTTCCCCATCTATCCAAAGCTCTGGCCTCTTTATCTAGAGGAACCGGATTTTTACAACAGAGGCCTTGACCCCCTTTAGGTCCCTGACTAACAGTTTCTGGGTCCGCCCAAACTCTTATAAAGATATTTATGAGCCTCAGGCACCCTGTAATACCTATCCGGTTTAACGGGGCAGGAGGCAGAGAATCAGGATTAAGTGAAGCCTCTGAAAACATCTTCCACAACACCCAGAACAGGGGTATAGCAAAGGGGCCTATGTTGGGAAAAACAAAATTCCCTAACCCTTTTTCCTGAATCAGAGAAGTCCTGACCTTCCCACTTAAAATGCTCCCTCATGAATGAAGTGTCTCTGAAAAGAAAAATCCTCTGGAGGAGAAGCAGAAGGAGGGAATCATCTGCTCAGAATCAGAATAAGGAATACCCCTGCAAGTCTTCACCCGAAGACTCTGAAACATCCAAGCCTGCTCAAAACTTCCCAACTCTGGCTCCCCCCTAGGCCTCTTATCAGGAGGGGAAAAGAACCTCTAATCAGAGTAATCAAATCTTCTGCCATTTTAAGCATGTGCTTAGGCACAGACCCTGCTGAACTAGGAGTGACACCAACAGAAGCTAAACCTGGCCTGCCTCTGGGAGAAGCCTTGGAAACAAAAGGGGGCCAAACCCCCCTAGGAAGGGAGGGAGTACAGTAACCTGAGAAGCCCCTTCAGCCTGACCTGCCTCCTGAGAGGCCACATCCTGCAAAATCAAAGTCTCCCTGAGACTCCAGAGAAGTCTCCGGGAACCACCGGTTCCACTAAGAAAAACCGGCGCCCGGGAACGGACAACTCATCTGCCGGGGTTTAACTGTTTGTTTTTCCGGAAGGGGGCCCGAAACCCGGGCATATTATAATTCACCGCTTACCAAAGACCAGCCGGCACAATCAAACCCTTTCCCAATAGTGCGCTTATTGAACCTAGCAAAAGCACACCCAACGCCGTGCTCAGGCCCCAAACAAGGAACAAAAAGTTTTCCCTTGGGTTTTTTCCCACAAGAAATACAGTTATTCACTTTTTCTGACATCCGGTAAACACTGAGGCAAGAAAAAAAAAAATATTCCCAACGGGTACTTAGCCAATTTGGGATTCGGTCTGAAACTCAAGAAAATTTCAGAACGAACGGCACCCGCTGCTTCTGCTTTGGACCATGCGGCAAAAGACTGAGGATATGCGTCGGTCATCCCTTTTGTACCCTGCGTCCTGATGTTTTTAAGCCCTTGACCGCCCAAACTTTGGTATTGGGGCCCGACCGAGGACAGCGCACTACCCATATCTAAGGACTGCACCAATGTGAGATGAAGAACATCGGGGTTTTGGGGGGATGGATTTAGAGAGAACCTCAGTCAGACATTAGTGTTGAAGAAGGCAGGAGAGTGGCACCGAATAGAGAGAGGGATGGCAAAGTACAGTTTTGTACCTACCATAAATGTAGATGTCCGAACTGGATAGCATCTGCAGTCATAACAACTGGGTTGTCCTGCCCGGCAGCCCTTCAGTCCCCGGGTTCCCAAAATCCCGGGGCCGGCTTGCTGATTCCCCTTCCCCCGTCATCTCTGTTGGTTTTGGGGATAAAGGCATCAGGGGCCCTTTTTCAGTGTTTCTTGCCCCAGATGCCAGTAGCCCTCTTGGAGGCTAAAATTTGGATAGATGCCAATGTTTCCAAAAGATAGAGGTAAACACAAAATAAGCATGTATGTACATATATACAAACAAATAAACCATAAAGACTCCCCCCCAGCTAGCTATTAGGAGGGGAAAATACCCCCAGGGGTACCACAGAGGGAAGGAGGAGGGGAATCCTGACTGCAGATGCTATCCAGTTCGGACATCTACATTTATGGTAGGTACAAGACTGTACTATGTCCTTCTTGGGTGCATCTGCAGTCCCAAAAAGGGGAGAATACCATAGCCAACTAGGGAGGAGGATAAAATAGATTATGGTGTGTTTAGGATCCCTTGCAGTACAGCAGTGGCAAACCCTGCTCGGGATCTGGGAATATATAGAGTAAAATTATAATGCTTGGCAAATGTATGCACGGAGGTCCGGGTGCAGCCACACCCCACAGCCTTATTGCCACCCAATGCAAGAAGGCTGTAGTGGCTGTTGTCTTGTAGAATGAGGTCTTGGCGTTCTGTGGAATTGGTTTCCTTCCAAGTGGAAGGAGTAACAATCGTATGCAATTTCTATCCATTTGGAGATTGTCTGTTTGAAATAGCTTTTCCTTCCCTTCCTGTTGCATAGGCTACAAAAGTTGGTGTCAGTCTTCTGCTAGCTTTTTGTTCTGTCCAAGTAGTAGCTTAGGCTGGCTCATGTGTACATCCAAGGTAGCGCAGTATCCTTTCCTCTGTTTTGTGGGGTTGGGAAGAAGGTAGGTAGTGGATTGCCTGGTTCAAAGACACTCTGGATACCACCTTAGGTATAATGTAGATTAGTCCTCATGGACACTCTATCTGGTGGAAGATTAGTAGGCGGTTGCACTGCCATTAAGGGCCTGTGGCCTGAAACCCTCCTTGTTGAAGTAATTGCCAGTAGGAAAGCAGTCTCTCCATGACAGGTGTTGTAGGTCTGCTGTTGCTGCTGGCTGTGTTGGTGATATAGTGTCAACTTTTCTAGCACAAAGTTTAGGTCCCAAGTTGGTAAAGGTGGTTTCCTTGAGGTTTTTTACATTCTTGATTCCTGAGGAACTGTCTGAGCAAAGGGTGCTAAAAAACAGGTGGATCAAAGCTGTATTCTGCTGAAATAGTTGATGCATGTATTCTGATGGAGGAAGTAGGGACAGGGCCTGACTGAAGAAGTTCGCCAGATACCCAGAATGTTAGTATATCTATACTTGACACATCTTTTCCTCTTCAGTACCCAAATGACAAACCTTTTCCATTTTCCAGCATAGTTCTTCTGGTTGAAGGTCTGCTGTTTCACAAGAAGAATGTTCCTAACCTTTGGGAAGTTCTGGGTTAGTTGTTGCTATGTGATGTTCCATGCAGTCAGTTGCAACATTTTTAGGTTTTTCTGATGTAAGGATGCTGTAGTTGTTCTGAGTTAACACAAAGGCATCAGGGTATTGGCCACATATTGTTCTGAGACATGCCCCCAAAGCAGTGGGTACCAGTGTTGTCTTGGCCAGTTTGGAGCTATCAGGGATTATCCTTTGGACGCTCTTCCTTGATTTTTAATAATACTTGTGTATCAAGGGAAGAGGTGGGAATGCATATGCTGTCAGGCTCCTTCCAGCTGAAGGGAGAGCCTAATCCACTCCTTCCATGCTAGTGGGTGGAAATGTCCCTGTGCAGAATCTTTGAGCTGGTGATTGAGAGGTATAATAGATCTATCTGAGGTATCTCATTTCCTTTGAGATGGTCTCTAGTGATGTCCGGGTGCAGTTTCCACCGTGTATCCCATGTGGTTCTGCTTAATATGTCTGCTAGAGTATTTTCTTCCGTACAAATATTGCCTGTAACTGGATGTTGTAGCCGAAAGTGCCAGGTTCCACAAAGTTCCAAAGTCATTCTGCATAGGTATGAACAGCGTGCCTCCTTGCTTGTTGATGTACCATGACTGTGGTGTTGTTCGTCCTCACTAATAACTGGCCCCTCTTGAGAAATGGTCTGAACCTTTGACGTCAGTTTTACTACAGCATTTCTTTAGGTTGATGTGCAGGTGAAGTTGACCTGCAGTCCTACACCCTGCACGTGCATTTGTCCAGCAGCATGTGGGCCCCCATCCCAGGTCTGCTGCCTATTGTAATGGTCTGGCTTGCTTGACATCTGCAAAGTGGTAGGCCTTGGTTTGTCTGGCATGCCTGGAGCCCACCATAGGAACTCCTGTTTTAAGCATGGAATTAGTGGGATTTCTGTTTCTAGGTTGTGTCTGTGTTGGGACCATAAATTCTTTTTAGGTACCACTGTAGTTTTCTCATATGTAGTCTCAAGTAAGTGGGACCAAGATTTTTACATGAAGCTCAAGGTCTGCAGTACTTTTCTGCTGTTAACTTGTTCGGGGGCTTTGTTAGTTGTAAGAAGTAAAGAGGGAGCTCTTTTGTTTTTCTGCAGTTAGAAATGCCATTTGTTTTACTGTGTCCAATTTGTATTTAAGGGATAGGAATGAGAATTCGTCTCCAACTTTTTTCCCTTTCTTTGAACTAGGGAATAGTCTGGGAGTAGAATCTCCTTTCTCCTTGTTCTGTTGTTGGTGCACTTTTCCACAGCTCTATGTTTGCTATAACTGTATTATCTGTTGTAGAGCTTCCTGTTTTTACTTGAGGTAGATTTGTATTTCCCTTTTGATTGGTGCGTGGAAGTGGAACCGTATCCTTGATCTATGGTTTGTAAAACTAATTTGCCTTTTGTTATATAGTGCCAGTTCTTTGAGAATAAGGTTAACTTTCCGCCTAGAGGGAGCTTATTTGTTCCTGGTGGTATGGATTTAGGATTAAGTCACTGTGGTTAAAGTTGATGTAGTGGCAGGGTTGTGTCTGTGCCTCTGTTGTTACCTCTAAGCACCGTCGTCCCCCTGTAGGCATCTCCTCTGATTGGTTTCTTTCCTCTGGAACGCCTGTTCCTACCCCTTTGAGATCTTGTGGAGTCAGGAAAGACCACTTGGCAGGCCAGTTCCTGCTAAACCTTTGGGGCTGAACCTGCAAGAAATCTTTAACTGTTTGAACAGATTTTGCCTTTTCTTCCATTTTCATAAATCTGCTGGGCAGGTGTACCAAACAAACTTATCTTATCCATAGGAGCATCTAGTAACTTTGGTTTTATCATTATCCGGTAAAGCTTGCCCTTAGCCATGCATGCCTTCTTATCACTGTGCCAGTCATGGCTGATCTAAAATGAAGCCTCCAGTGTATCATAGCCACATTTTAAGGAATGGTTAATAACCTGTTGTATGTTATTACCATTTCTAATACATATTTTGTATCAAGAGATCTAATAAAGTGGTTGGCTTTTAGTTAACTGATCAAGCATAAACTCTTGGTATTGTATCATGTGAAACTGACAGTTTAAAGCTCTAGCTGAGAGAGTAGCTGAAGTGTAGACCTTTTTGCCCCATCTGTCTAATGACCTTGCTTCCCTTTCAGAAGGAATAGGGTTTTTAGCTATGACGCGGGTTACTGCCTTGGGACCCTGGGACAGGTTTCGGGTCTGCAAGTGGGGCTCTGTAAAGGTGGTGATGAGTGTCTGGCACCCTGTAAAATCTGTCTGGTTTGGTAGGCTGGAGGTAAAAGAATCTGTGCGGAGCAGACATCATTGAAAGCATCATCCACCACAGAGAGAAATTGCAGGTATAGCTAAGGCCTGCGCCAGAAGGTGAAAGGTCCTAAGTCTTTCCTGAGTCTGAAAACCTTGTTGCTGCTATTGAACTGCTCTCTCGCATGGTATGTGGGTTTCCCCAAAGGAAAATTTCCTTTCTGGTGGGGAAGCAGCTGGAATGGATTCCTTCAGCATCAGAGTTCTCAAAATTGGAGAAAGGAGCCCTGGCTGGTCAGTTATGTCTGATTCATCGGCAGAGTCATCAGATGACACTGGCTCAGGGGCTCTTGCCCCTGTCTCTTCTCTGGGGCTGAGAGGCCCTGTCTGGGTGAGATTGGAGATCCCCACTAATGAAATTAAATCTTCTGCCAGAGCAAGCATTTGAGAACTAGAGGAGGGCCTGGTTGTAGGGGTTTAACAGGCCCCGTTTTAGTAGTCTTGGCTGCTTTAGCCCCGCATGGTTGCCCAATGGACGTACGTTGAGGCCTAGGCAGCACCAATGCGCTGGGGTAGAGACATCCAAGGGATGGTGCCCGATAGTCAGTGGCAACCAATCGTAGTGCAGTAAAATTTCTGAGGCCGATTCAAGAATGGTAGCAGGGCCCCAGTTGAAGAGATAGATTTAGCTGTTTTTGATCAGTTTTCTCGTTTCGCCGTAAACCGGTGACACTCAAGGGTTTGTTTAACCATGGTTTCGGGTCAAACCAAGGACCGCGAGTGTCGGTTCTTACCTTTGCGGCAGATTGGTAGTCGAGGATCCGACGCATACGTACGCGAAAATCAAAAATCAAAAACTGTTCGGCAATTCACCGACGCCTAAGCCGCTCGTCGGTTGAAAGAAGCACAGGTCAACAGGCTGCTACGTCGGGCTGGCCTAAAACAAGGCAGACAATAAGAGGGAAATCTTTATGAGGTATTTGTTTCCCAAGCAGGTTAAACAATTATTAACTTTTTCTGACATCGGCTGAGGCAAGAAAGAGTCCTAACGGGTACTTAGCTTTGTAAAGTCTTCAAGTAGTATTCGGTAGAATTAATCTCTGGATCCAATCGACCGCACTTGGCGCAACAGCTTCTGCTTCGGCGCCACGCCGGTGCAAAGACTGGAGGAAAATGGCGCGCCGGCTGATGCCTTATACCCAAGCATCTCAACAGAGATGACGCCGGGTGAAGTGCGCGCATATCAGTCGTAAGCCGGACCCTCGGACTTTGGAACCGCCGACCGGGAAGGGCTGCCTGACGACAGGACAACCCAGTTGTTATGACTGCAGATGCATCCATGAAGGACATCAGAGATGATACCCTGACCCCATGCAGAAAATGGGAAAAGGAGGATGTTGATGATGATGATCTGGGAGAAAGGGGATAAACCTGATCAACTGGTGGGGGGTGAGCCTGAATACCCAACCTTACAATAAGGGAGGAAAAGACAAAAAAGGAGATGAAGGGGGGGGCTAGTACTGCATATTGG
>NW_025056472.1:0-7719 GCF_019279795.1 Protopterus annectens | reverse complement strand
TGGCCTTAGTAATCATTTTCTTGTCCCACTTGCTTTTACCGATTATTTGTATTGTACCTTACACTTACATTCTCTCTCATTAATATTTTGACAGTGGCACATACGACATACTTTTTTTGAAATTCAATCCTGGGTTTTTATAATGCTGTATTTTCTATGAATGCTGTATTTGAATGTGTTTTCTATATTAGAATATCTGATTTAATATGTTTTTAAGACTTCGTTGTAGCTATTTTTATTTGTATCAATCTTTAGAATTGGTTAAAGAATATATTTTATATATTTTTTGCATTTTATATCTTTTTTGTGATACTTTTTGGCTGATGTTTTGAGATTTTTAGGTGTTAGGAATACAATATTGACTTCCAATGTACTTGGTTTTGTAATCAACAATGCTAATTAGTTAATTAGCGACCTACCAGAACATATTTAAACTCTCTGGTGCATTTCATCTTAACCAGTAAAGCTCCAGTAACAGCCCGGCGAGAAAGCACTTGTTTTTAACTTCTGTTTGTTCATAATAAAGTATTAACTTCTGTTTGTTCATAATAAAGTATCAACTTGCATCCTGGTTCGGCTTCTTCGCTTTGGATTTACCCTTTTTCTTGGTTTTGCTTGTTTTTCCTTTGGGTTCCACATATCATTCTTCACAAAAATCCAGCTGGCTATGCTGGCATTTGCCCATATCATCACAGAGATGACAAGAAACAATTGTACAAAAGATTAATCTACCAAACAGTACATGCAGGTGACACAAAAGCTAAAACTGGACATTTAACAAAAAAAGTTGTTATATATAAAAGATAGGAACAATAACTATATGAAAGAATATGATATTTCCTCTGGAATATAAATGTTAATGCTCTCGCAGATAAATACAAAAAAGAAAGAGTAGTGAACTATATTTAAAAACGTAGAATGCAAATTGCTATGCTACAGGAGATGCACTTGGAAATAACAACATGTGAATTTAATAAAGAAAGGGTTTCAGGATGGTTATTCAGTCGAATACCTGGGGCAAAGGAAGAGAGGAGTACTTATATTAACTGCAAGAGAAGCTCCAACAGTAATAGAAGAGGATAAAAAAAAAAGAACGTGGTACATTTGTAATATTAGAGGCTACTGACACGAGGAGGTATTACTGGCATGTACTTATATTCCACCAAAACTGGTATAATGGAGCTAAAAATTACAGGAAATAATCAGCTTTCACCAAGATATTATTTATAGGTGGAATTCAAATTTGATTACTTAATACTGAAGATGTCTTCGGGGGCAGAAGGGAAAATTAAACAAATTTATGAAAATATTTGGCATGGAAGACGTGAATTCAGTAGGAGGAGTTTGGAGAGAATTTACATATTATTCTCCAAGATGCAAAAAACTGGGCTAGACTACACAGAATGTGCATTTCACAGGAACATGTACATTTACTTGAACGGCTTGATATGTACTCAATTATTTCAGCTCATGCGTCACAATAAAAACACAGGGTAATGAGCTGAAATAAGTCTGGCACTTTCCACCACCTGTTGAGTAAGAAATTTAAGGAATGGGTGATGGAAATTATTCAGGAGCTGTTAGAGAAGATAAATTTCTTTGAAAATACAGCTGAGGAGTGAGATAAAATAAAAGTGGGATCAGTATCATCTGCCTGGGATGACATGATCCAACAGACCACAATGTTTGGAATGGCCTGCACCTATGCATGCTAGGTTCAGATACTGGCAAGGCTCTTGCCATCCCTATAATTAGGCTTTTTGGCAAGGTTCAAATAGCAAATTCACCACTGTTGAGGAGTGACGTGCTGCTCAGTGCTAGAAGTCTAAACCTCAAAATGCATTCACTCAAGGCACTCACTTAAAATGAAACAGTGACATCTGTACCTTAACTTGAGACCCTGGTTCAGGCTCAGAGGCACCCCTGCATTACCAGGCTATAATTCTGCATACACTAGAACCTTTAGGCCCTAGCTGGTTGAAAAGCTAAAGCGGGCGTGTCCCATATTCGTTAAAGGATATCACACCTCAGGCTAAGTTATCAAGCATAATGTATCGAGATTGTCCAAAGTGAAACTAACTCTCTAGGTAAGTAAATCCAAATTGTGCCTTTGCTACAGATCCCCGCCATGCTTGGGATTCCCACTCCTCATTCTTGTCCACTGGAAAATATTAGAATTTTCAATCTAATACTAATAAGGCAATTTCAACTACCACACCATTAACTGGAAAACTATAACATAACTCTTTTTGCTCAACATTTCTGCAAATTCATAAATTCCAATGCCTTGGATCAACTTATCCACACCACCATGGCAGCAATATCCTAACCTGGTCATTACCAACATGAGCAACGGTGTTCCCACAGAAGTCAATTCCTCATTAGTGGATCAACAACAAGCTAATCACTCTAGACATCACATCGCCCCACCCCCGTGCGAAGCCACCGTAAAATGTTACTACCAAGCCTTCATGCTTCTTAAAACAGAAGTGGCAAACTTCACGACTTATGCAGATGGACAACAGAGGAGTATGACTGGATCCTACACAAAAGTGCACTTTACTCTGACGCACACTGAGTGCATGGATGGAGTACAATCCCTAACCGGGCCAGTGCATATCCTCCAAAAGGAAGCCGAAATCCGGGGTGGTCCCCACCAAAACAAATTCTGGAAAAGAAGAAACTGTTGCCAAAAGAGTAAAATCACGATTGGAAGAACTCCCTGGTCAAAGCCTCACTGAAGCTGGGATCCTCATAAAATCTCAAAGCTAGTTACAAAAAACAGGAGTAAGCCACTGGGATTCTAAAGATAACCACAAAGCATTCTGCTGACTATGCTAAGAATCTCAATGGCAACACTCAGGTCTGCTCTGAGTTACACAGCACAAATAGCACTAAATATACGGAGACTAACTGATGTACCAACATCACTGGCAGATGGGTTCGGGTACTAACATTACCCCCTCTCACCCCTAAAATTTAGCTCTATATCGGAAGAATGAAAAGTTCATTTAATCATGGCTGCACAGGTAAAAACCACACTCTCCAAAGCCAAGAACATAGCATCCATGGGACCTGACAACATCTCAGGCTGCATTCTCGCGAACTACAGGGTAAAGACTGGCACCCCACTAAGTACCATGTTCAATCCTTAGCCTCACCTCGGGCTTTGTGCCCACTGAATGGGCGCACACCCAGTGGATTATCCCACTCCCACAGGGGAGCCACCAAGGACCCTGGGAACTACCACCCCATTAGCCAGATGAGCCTGGTCTACAAGGCCATGGAACGTATCATGATGGAACTTATTAACAAGGACCTTGGTAATCTCCAAACAATGGACCCTACCCAGTTTGGATTTGTAAAAGTTAGATCATGTCTCCTAAACCTGACAGACTTCTTTAAAGAGGTCACCAAAGCCGTAGACAAGGGTAAGGTGGTTCACACAGCCTATCTAGATCTTGCTAAGGCTTCTGTCACCATCTCCCACTCTGGAATTATAGATGAACTCAAACTAAATTTTAAATCCTATGTGCTTAAGATGGGTTTGTAAACAGTTCACTGACAGAACCCACACTGTGAAAGTAGCAGACTCTAATTAGGCTCCAGACCCATGGTAGCAAGTGAGTACCACAGGGTTCAGTCGCGGTCTCCTGTTTGATATCTTCTTCCTCCTGAGTACAGGCTAACATAAAGGTCTCTGGCTAGCAGAGTTTGCAGATGACTGCAAACTAGGACCCATAATCGAGAAACTCCTAACAATGGACATCCACAAAGGCCTCATTGAGACAGATGCCTGGTGTCAAAGCCATGGCCTCAAGCTCAATGTCAAAAAGTGCATTGTCATTCCTTTTGGTAATCAAAATCTGTGTACCACCAGAATCTAACACATAGACAGTAGTCTACTTAACACTGAAAGTGTGATAAGAGACCATGGGACACAGGTGGACAGTAGTCTTTCTTTTGATAAGCACATAAAGCTGAGTAGTCAAGAAAAATCCTTCATGGCACACATCAAAAAGGTTTCTGTCCAGAAAAAGAGAGGTCATTGTTCCCTTTACTCATCACTTCTTATTAGACCCATTATAGAATACAGCGCCCCTTTTGGTATGTAACTCACAAGACATCTACAAAGGCCGCAGAAATACCTCACAAAGAGGATTACTGGCCTCAACAGATGCTCTACTCAGACCGTCTCAAAAAACTCCAGCTTTACTCCATCACATATCGCCTACTCGGAGGCAATCTCTGCCTAAAATACAAAGCTATGTCAAACCCAGAGCCGTTGGACATGCTCCACTTAAAGAAATCCCAATCCCTCTGAGATAGATGCTCTAGGTATCTAAACCTTGTCACCACAATAAACAGAACATGCTGGAGGGACAGATTCCTGTCTCAGAGACTTCCCATACTCTGGAACAAACTACCTATCTATATCAAACAAAGCTCCTCATTAGCACTCACTCAAGAAAAATCTTTGATGATTGGGATGGGAGATAGGAAATTCACCCTATGATAGAATCACTCTCAAACACTTTGCTCAATGCGTAGCACAGGAAAATAATTTTTCTTGGGTAAGCGAAAGCCAGAGTACCTTCCTTTGGCTAGGCTTATATAGGCCCTAGAGATGCCAATAGCCTGAAGTACCTTCACCTATGAATGTAAAAAAACAAGAGTGGAATAAAGTGAAAGGATGGCATATGGCATGAAGTAACATGAATTATTTAGAGGGACTGACAAATGTTAAAGTATTGCAAAATAGGGAAAACCTCTCAGAACAAGAGGAGGACCAACTGCAGAATGCTAAACAGAAAATAAGGGATTATCTTGATAATATGCAAGAGTTTAGAAAGATTGCTGTTAAGCAACCTTTTTTTTGATAATAACTCTAGAGCACAAAAACTTTCAGCACAGCGACTCAGGCAATAGAAAGTAGAAAGGGCTGTCATCTACCTTAGGGAGCCTATAACAAGGGAGATAAATAATGGATCCTGTAAAGTACATTAAATATTTTGGAAATTCTATGAAAGTCTGCCTAATATGGAAATCAAGAAAAGGTACAAATGGAAATGTTTATGGAAGAATTAAATATGCCAAGTTTAGAGGTAGAGGAGGGAGGCTCAATTACTAACAGGATAGGCGGAGATGAGATAACAATAGTGATATATAACCAATCTACAGGAAAGTACCCAGGAATAGATGGTGTTCCTGTGGAAGTTTGGAAACTAGGATGGAAAAAGCTGATAAAGTTCTGGAAGGTTTTGTTTAACAGTATTTTAAGAGGAGGGGAAGTACCAACATCCTGAAAGAAAGATGTGGTAGCTGTAATCATAGTTCTCAACTGTTCAGATTTTTGCAGAATGTCCAAATTTTTGTCTCATATTTTTTGGTCTGTTCCTCTTAAAAAAGTGTGGTTTTCTGGCAAATCATTGAGGACTGAAGTCACTATAACATACAATTGAGTTTCAGTCTTCATGTCCCTCAGAAAATGCATGCTAACACAAAACTTGTTAATCTAGCAACTTTCTAACTTTGTAAGAGCAATAGTTAAAATATGTCCCTATTTTGGGCCCTTTGCTCCCCCATTATCTTTGGCTTTGTCCAGATTTCTTGTGCTAAGAGGTTGAGATGTATGGCTGTAATACCCAAAGAGGGTAAAGACCCATCAGATCCAGCTTCATACAGGTGTATTTCAATCTTAAACCATGATTATAAAGCATTTATGTCTATAATGGCTAAAAGAATAGCAAAAGCGATGCCAAAATTGACAGATATGGATGAATGCGGTTTTGTGGAGGGGAGTTAAACATTTGACAACATTAATAGACCACTGACAAACCAGAGGGAAGCAGAATGTAAGAAAATGACACTATTTTTGGTAGGTCTTGATGGAGAGAAAGCATTTGACGGATATAAAAGCTGGGGACTCTAATGAGCAGAGCAATGGAGAGTGTTTAGGATCATAGGAGGTTACTAGGCTAATGGCCCTTGGGCCCTACAAACCTAGCCAAGAGTTCTAGTTCAATTTGCACCTTACTGCCCCTGTCACTTTGCTATCTCCTTGATAAAAATTATAAAGGTTGATTAGGAGGATATATATGGGGTCTATGGTTAATCAAAGGGCTAACTGATGAAATGGCACATCGATCTAAAACAAATATGTCGAAATGTCCATTCCCTCAAATGTGCATCTCGAAATCAAACCTGTGAGACAGGGAGTTGTGTGCCCTGGCTCACAAACAGCTAATATTCAAACCGACACTGTGTTGTGGGCATTACCCCCCAACAACACATACCAACTCCAACATCACACTACAGTGGGGAAAAGTGAGATGGGAAAGTGTTGGCCAACTAAGGCCTTCCCCACTTCCCGTCTCACAGGTTCAATTGAAGTGCACATTTGAGGAATGGACATTCAATGTTTTGCTTTTGATGATGTGCCATTCAATGGTTAGTCTGTTCAACGCATTAACTTCATAGACCGGATATATGAGGGATCAGAGAGGAAAGTGGGTGGGGTCCCTCTGATAATCTCTGCTTGAACAGAGTGAACCCAGGCAGGGTGCTCTGCTCTCTCCTCTAAGGTTGTGCATTATATTTGTAAAGACCACACTGGCAAAGAAAATAAAGGAACTCAGATATTCAAGGATATAACCGTAGTAGTCCGATAGAAAAGCAGGCTTTATTTAGCAGATGGCATTATTTTGCCATACCACACAAAACCAAGAAAGGGACATTATAATGCTAGTGAAGAACACATTGAGACAGTTTAAGGAAATATTTTTTGGGATACAAAATTAATGAAGCTAAAATAAAGGCATGCTTAGGAAAATTTATGTGCCCAAGGTATGAGAAATGGTTTAACAATACCCATACTTATGGTGACATGATAAAATAAGAGTATTTAGGACATATGGTTAAAAATTGTTCAGTGTAGCAGCTTAAGGATATGAGGGAAGCAGACTAGACCAAAAAGATAATACAAAAAACTGAGAAAGCGGAAGGTCATGTTAGGATACTCGATATGAGACAGCAATGAAGCAGCGTTAAGAAATGTTTTTTAGTCCCTTTTAGTCTTGTGGCCACTCCAGTCAGGCATATTTTTATATACTAGAGGAGGAAGCTTGGTAGAAAACAAATTATTAACGAGCTGAAGGATTTTGTGGGAGAGAATAAGCAGGTCAGTGGGATAGGATTTGTTCTTTGATACAACAGGACAGTTAGGAGTTGTTTACAATTTTGAAAGTGTTCAGAGCAACACAATTAGGAACTTCTATACATAGCATGAAACTATAACTCAAAGTGCAAAGAGATGATGAAGCGGGGAAGAAACAGGACAGACTGGGATTTTATGATTTGAATAACTGAGAATAATAATAACAATAATAAATAATAATAAAAATAATCATACAGAATATTATATATTCTTAAGTACAGAAGTATTTTGACCCAACATGGGAATGGAAAGGAGATTCTGCTTATAGAGATTACTGCAATTGGGATCACAGACAATAGGCAAGATGGGGTGAATTTACTGGTAGAAACTGGAAGGAAAAGGAACCAAGGTGTGCGGGAGAAGAAAAATAACTAGACAGGGAAGGTAATAGAATAGGAAGTTGCAATAATACTCTTTGGACTTCTTAGGTTAGAAAGTGCCTTCCCTATCAGGATTGATATCAGGTACAGAGCAAGAGAAAGAAATAGGGGTTCCCGCAAAAG
>NW_025056471.1:0-8033 GCF_019279795.1 Protopterus annectens | reverse complement strand
CCTTTAGTTCTCCCCCAAAGGTTCTTTTTTTTGCCTAAAAAGCCCCACCTTTTTGCTTTTAAAATGGCAGAAGATTTAATTACTTTGATTAGAGGTTCTATGCCCCTCCTGATAAGAGGCCCAGTGGAGCCAGGTGGAGAGTTTGGAACAGGCCTCAGATGATTCAGAGTCTTCGCTGAAGACATTCAGGATTTTCCTTATTCTGATTCTGATGCAGAGGATTCCACTCCTTCTGCTTCTCCTCCAGAGATTTTTCTTTTCAGAAACACTTCATTCTATGAGGGAGCATTTTAAATGGGAAGGTCAGATTTCTGATTCCGGAAGAGGCTTAGGGAATTCTTGTTTTTACCACAACATAGGCCCTTGGCTATACCTCCTGTTTTGGATGTTGTGCAAGATGTTTTCTCTGAGGCTTCCCTTAATCCAGATTCTTTGCCTCCTGCGTCAGTTAAACCGGACAGGTATTACAGGGTCCTGAGGCTCATAAACATCTGTATAAGAGTCCTAGGGCAGACCCAGAAACTATTAGCCAGGGACCTAAGGGTGTCAGGGCTTCTGTTGTAAAGAATCCAGTTCCTATAGATAAAGAGGCTAGAGCTTTGGATAGATGGGGTAAAAAGGTGTATACCTCTTCTAATGAAGCAATGAGGGCTTTGAATCGCCAGTTTCCCATATGTTGAAGTATCAGAATTTCCTCCTTACTCAACTAAAATCTAAAGTGGATGCTTTGGCAGAGTGGGCATTGAGTGTAAGGAATTACAGGATTTGGTACATGTCTCTGGAAATAGGTGGGTAAGCATTCTTTGCAGGTGTGGTTTTGATGCTTTTACAGGCTTCTTCCAGGGTGGCTGCCACTGGTTCAAGTTCTTCGCAGGCACTTCGGCTTGCTGATCAGAATTTGTCAGGAGCATGTTAAACTAGAATTTTGGATGCTCTTTACAGTCTGAAGTTTTACTTGGTCCCCTGTGGAGTCGGTCTTGAAAAAGATGGAAGATAAGGTCTATGCAGACTGTTAAAAGACTTCTTGCAGGTGCAGCCTCTCCAAAAGTTTAGTAGGAATTGGCCCTACTAAGGGTGGACGATCGCTTGGCCTTCTCTGATTCTCAGTCTAGAGGTAGATCTAGATGCGTGTGGTAGGGGGAACCCAGAGCTCAGAGTACTTTCAGGCCCTAGAACATGGAGTTCACCTGCACAATCTTCAGAGTGAGGGCAGGGGCCAGTCCTTTTCATAAACAGGCCCAATGACCTGCCATTTTTTCCAGCTGCCAGATTCTTCTTGCCCTGGCAGCTCCTTTGGGAGGAAAGTTAGCACTCTTCAAACAAAACTGGCTTTTACGTCACCCAGGACAAAATGTGGTGGTATTGGACATTATAAAACCGAGGTGTTGGCAAGTTTTATTTCCATACATTTTCGCCTCCTTTCAAAGGTATGCCCAGACGTTCTCCTCCTCAACAACAAAGGGTAGAGGCTTACAAGCGCTGGTGATTTCTTTACTTCTTCAAATGGGAGCCATACAGCCGGGTCCCTCTGTCCAGAAAGTGGGCCTAGGATTTTATTCCTCGCCTCGTTTCTGTAGTACCAAAGAAAGGGAACCGCGTGGAGACCGATTTTGATTTATCTATCCCTCAACACATTCCCTGGACACATTCCAAAGTTCCAAAAATGTTGACGTTACAACAGCTTTTACCTCTGTTAGCAGGCAAAAGATCACTGGATGGTAACTCTGGATCTCAAAGAGGCTTATCTTCATGTTCCTATCAGGCCCAGTTGCAGGAAGTACCTGGCGCTTTTCGGGCTGGGACTTTACATTATCTAGTTCTTCGTGGTATTGTTCCCTTTTTGGCTTCATCTTACTGCTTCAGGGTGTCTTCACAAAGGTTCTGGCTCCAGTGATAGCCTTCTTCAGGATTGAGAGGAATACAAATTTATCCTTAGTATTCTTGACGATTGCCTGATTCTTGCCTCAACTTCAAGTACCTAACCTCTTCATCATCTACAGTATGTGATGGCAGTGTTAAGGTGCCTAGGGTATTCTGTGGACCTAGAAACAAAGTCCAGTCTAGTACCCTCTCAGGAAACGTGCTTTCTGGGTGTGAGAGACTGAATACAGCTTCCCTTAGATGGCTTTTTGACTCCCGGACAAGCAAAAAAGAACCTTTACTCTTTACTTCCATCAATTGTCTCTACGGGTCCAGGCTGACTGCAAGGACAGTCCTTCAAGCCTTGAGCATAGGGGTTCATGGCATTTTATAATATCCTGGTGCTTCCCAATGCCAAACTGCATATGAGGAAGCTCCAATGGAGAAAGTATCTCAAGAGCATGTATAAGACACAACACTGCCAAGATCTGGACACTGGTCATTCAAATAATACCTTGCATTTTCAAAAAGAAGGAATTTTGTGGTGGGCTCAGGGAATGTCACCTAAACAAGGGGACTCCTCTGTGACTTGACCAGAGGCGAAATAGTCAGGATTCTTAACAACAGATGCCTCTGGACAAGGCTTGGGAAGCACACCTCAATGGAAAATCACGTTCAAGACACGCGGCTCGCCAGACTTCAACATTTGCATATCAACTTGAAGGGAGATGTTAGCTTGATCCAATTTGCATTGATGGCTTCTTTTAAAGATTTTACTTCACCTCCAGGGCAGGTGTTGATTCAAACAGAACAACACAACTGTCATGTGTGGTACATCAACAAACAAGGTGGGGAACACATTCACTCCACTTTGCAGACAAGCGATGATCTTTGTGAGACTGCTCTCAGCTTTACACCTCAATCTTCAGGCATGGGTTTCTACCAGGAGCACAGAACTCCTTAGCAGATGTGTTGAGCAGACAGATAGTGGATCCCCACCATGAGTGGGAATTGGATCCTCATGTATTTCGAAGGAAGGTTGATAGTGTTATGGGGAACTCCAGACATAGATCTGTTCTGCTTCTCCACTAAATTTCCAGTTGCCAAAGTTTTTGCACACAAAATGGTCTTCATCCCACAGCTTGAAGGTGGATGCTCTATCATTCAGTTGGGATAATCTTCACGCCTATGCACCTTTCCACCTCTGCCTCTCCTCCCAAAGCAGTACTCTTTGAAGGCTGTGACAAGAATGAAGCCATCCATGAGTTCTTGATAGCTCCAGATTGGCCTCGACAGGCACTGGTACCCTCTGCTGAGAGAGTTTTAGTACAGGGAGCCTCCATGGCTCTTTGCCTTCGATTCCGCACCTTTGTCACAGGAGGGCAAACATTTCCTCAATGTCATGGATTCAGTCCCTGCATCTAAAAAGCCTAGGCGAGATTCTGTTCTCTAGACCCTGGAGGGTCATCAGCCTACAACAAGTTTTGAATGTTATTTTGGGAGGCCAGAAGGCTCTAGTACAAGGAAAGTTTACGGCTGATAAATGGAGGAGGTTTTTGTTTGGAGCAAAGCAAAGGACTTTGATGTTTCCAGAAGCTACTGATTTAGAAGATGTTTCTCTTCAATACCTTTTACAGATTTATTACAGGACAAAGGGTTTGTCTTCTTTCTCCTCTATAAAGGTTCATGCTGCAGCCATTTCTGCTCACTATGACTGTGACCCTCCTTTGTTCTCCTCATCTGCTTTGTTTAAGCAATTTCTTAGAGGGCAAAGAACATAAGACCCCCACGTAGAGCTCCTACTCCTGCCTGGGATCTCAATTTTGTGTTGGAAAACTTACTTTACCTCCTTTTGAAGCCTGCAGCTACTGCCTTCTAATTGAAGTTTTTGTCCTGGAAGACTGCTTTTTGTTGGCCATCACGTCTGCAAGAAGGGTTTCTGAATTACAGGCCCTTATGGCAGTTGAACCCTTCTCCTAATTTTTCATAAGGATAGGGCCAGTATCTTCGCATTACTAATCCTACTTTTATGCCTAAGGTGGTTTCTAGTGTGGCCTTGAACCAAACTATTCATTTGCCATGTTTGGCTTCTACTTTTTCTTTTGTTTCACTTTTGCAGATCCCCCAAAAATAAAAGGGGAGAAGATTTTTGCTTGCGCTTTGGATATTCACAGGCAGTTGCTTGGTTATTATTTGAGCAGAACTAAAGGGTTCAGACAGTCTCAGCAGTTGTTTGTTTCTTTTGCCTTGGGTTCTCAGGGAAAGCCTGTTTCTAAACAAACTATTTCTAAGTGGATTGGTTTTGCATTGCTTTCTGTTATTCCCATCATGGTAAGGAGATTCCGGCTGGAATCAGGCCTCATTCCACTAGGGCTACAATTTTACCACCTCTACAGCCTCTTTTTAAGGGGTGGCTACTAAAGATATTTTGGGAAGCAGCTACTTGGAGTTCAGTGCATGCTTTTCTAAACATTACCACCTTCCTCTTTATTCTAAATCTAGGGCTGGATTTGCCACCTGCAATATTACAGGGCATTTTAGCAGCTCCTAATGCTTTATGATTTGCCAACCTCCCTTTACACTCTGCTTTGGGATTCTACCCATATGTAAGGACTGCAGCAATGTGAGATGAAAGAACATAGTACAGTTTTGTACCTACCATAAATGTAGATGTTGAGAAGATCCACATTGCTGCAGTCCATCAACTCTCCTCCCTCCTTCCCCTCTATAGTTTTGGAATGGTTGTATGGTTTGGGTGGTGGCTATGATTTTGTACATAATGACTTTGTTTTTGGGAAGTATTCCTGTTTTTGGCTGTGGCCTTTCTTTTAGAACCTTCTGACATCTGGGGCGCAAGAAGGGCTGAGGATATGGCGATGCGGTCATGCGCTCTTATACCCTGGCAGCTCTGATGTCAGTTCTGAGCCCATGACCGACGTCAGCCTACTGTACTTTGGTATTACGTCACGACCGAGGACAGCTGATTACACATATGTAAGGACTGGAGCAATGTGGATCTTCGAACATCTACATTTATGGTAGGTACAAACTGTACTTTTCCTACCCTACTATAGACTCTCCTCATTTTGGAGCCCTAATTTCTTTCAGTACTTTTAATCGAAATGTACTTTCCATAAGTGTTTTATACTAGCCATTAATGTTGGTGTCTCCATTGTATTGCAATACCAAGACATGTAGATCAAAGTTTTCCTTAGCCATTGTACTGACCATTAAGTCTGCTTTTAAAATCGGCTTAAATGTAGTGCCTCTTTAATCAGAACCTCTTTTCTAATTTTCAGGAGCAACCCCAAAGGATAACCCTGTCTTTAAACATACCAATTAGTGAAAAAAATCTCTTTGGAAAAATGTTCATCCCTTATGAGGCGAGATAGCCTTACCATTTGGCTGTTAACTATCCCTTTTCTTTGATGTAGTGGATGGTAGCTGTTAAAATGCAGCAACATGTTAGAGTAAGTTTCTTTCCTGTGAATAGTACTTACCAGTGTTGCACTGGTAAATATCTCTAGTCAGATGGGTGTCCAAAAATTCAATCTGCCCAGTGTGAAATTTAAAAGCGAGAGTTCAAGAGAAGGTGGTTGTGCCAATTTAAAGGTATTCCAGTGATGAAGTTGTTCTGCTGGAGTTGTTCACTCCTTCCGCTTCATAATATGTCATCCAAAAATCTGACAATAAAGGCACAATATTGGCCATAAAGGCAAAGGAGGGAAAAACGCATCTTTTTCCCATTCCAAGAGGACAAAGCTGGCAAAACTTGGAGCACATTTAGCTCCTATAGTCAATCCAGCTTCCTGACAGAAAAATTTGCCTTCAAACATAATGTAGTTATTTGTCAAAACCACCTCCATGACTTCTAATAAATTTTAGATTGATCAATAACCTTACTAGCCAACAGGCTTTCTTAAAAAAAATTCCTACCTCTCTGTATGAGGGTATTGACCCACTAAGAACAAGGTTGACCACATTAACAGTCAAGAAACTATAATCTGTGTTGCCTTAACATTAGCTTGTCTCAGCAATTCCAAACAGTGCCCGCGAAATCTTAAGATGTGGGGTGCCACCCTAACCTGCACTTGGCCCGATCTTGAGCCCTCTTGCTGTTACAGTAGGTTGAAGGGGGGGGTTTGGACATTTTTATGCGTCTTCGGTATCCAAAATATTACTGGGATATTTGGTGTCCCAACATTTAAATACTTGACACCATTTACATCTATAGAATTTTGAAACAGGGCATCCAACAGAAAACTATCTATCTTAGCATATGCTCTGTTTATCTCATTCCTCAAAGTCCAAGAAGTCATAGAATTGTTTAAAATTTCATACATTTTTGAGATGTAGTCAATTTGAGACATAACCCCCTCCCTTTATCAGGTTTCAGTACCTGATAATTCTGGTGATACGATGCAGTTCCTTTAAAATTCTCATTTCATCTTTTGTCAAATTGCTAACTTTGTAGTTTGTCTCACTGTTTTCCTGAAATTCTGCTCACACAGTCTCTCAAATGCTGTAATTAAAGGATGACTGACTTGGGGGGTAAATTACTTTTACTTTGCAAAACCTGGTTGGCATCATTGTTATTTATCACATTTCCAAAGTGCATCTTTAAATTCAGTTTTCTAATGTACATCTTCAAACTTATAAGCACATTAATTAGCAGTATCAGTTTTGTAACTTGGTACATAAGAAATTCCTTTTAAAAAAAGTGAAGAGATCTACAGTAATATTTATGTCACTAGAGTTGTAAATATAAAAACTTTCTTTTCTAAAATTTTACATTCCATTGAGGTACAGCAAAATCTGAGTCAATAAAGTCTCTGGGGAGTAACTTCCAAAAACAGGCAATGTTTCAGCCTCTTTTATTTCAGTTAATATTGGTTTCTCCTCCAAGGGTGATGTTACCCCTTGTTGAAATGTTTCTTGTTCCTGTTCACATGTGAGTTGTAACCTTGCTAACCCACAAGGTCTCCCTCCTGATTTTGTGTCTCTTGGACTTCCTCAACTGGTGTCCCTCAGTAAAAAGAATGAGCATGCATCTCTTGCAACATTGTCATTTCTCATACAATCTTCTATAACGTTATTAACATTTTGACCATTTTCCTGGGTAGAAGAACCACTGTTAATAACAACATTGTCATTCTGCTGGGCCTGTGAAATAACAGCATAAACCTGTTTTTTGAATAATCAGATTTATCTTTCTGTAATTTACATTGTTTCCTTAATTCATTGTCCTTCACAAACTTGTCAGTGTCTTTCAAAATCTAGTCATAGTTTGCTTTATATACGAAATGCTGAAGTACCCTCTTCTATCCCCCGCAGTTGTTTCCACACTCTTAAAACTTTAGGTACTTTCTTCAGTGCCAAAGATTTGGTTAGGAAAGGATTATCAAGCTGTAGCATTCTAAATTTCCTGCAAAGTTTTTTTTCAAGATGCTTCTTCGACTATGGAACCACCGGATGTCTCTACCTTGGATGGGTCCAAACCGCACAATGCAACACGGAAGCTCTGAGGGGATGTATTGCAGGAAGCTTACCGGACTTGCATATCAAACCGATGCCAACATCTTCAAGGCCTAGAAACTTTCGATCCTACGCCCTAAGAAAAACCGACGTCCAAATTACATGGTCAGGCCCATATGCCTAAAAAACAAATAATAAGAATGGCTGAAGAACTTATTACTCTAATTAGGGGAAGCCAGCCTTCTCCCACTAAGAGACCTAGAACTGATTTTCCTTCTGATTCATCTGATCAGGATTCTGATGTTTCTTCTGATGACCAGGATTTGCCCTTATTTATCTATGAGGATCCTGATGCAGAGGATTCCATACCCTCTGCTTCCCCTCCAGAAATTTTTTCTTTTGGTGAAACACTCACACTCTTATGGAGCATTTCTGCTTGGAAAGCCAGGATTACTCTGACTCCAAAAAGAGGCTTGGGAAATTCTTACTCCTACCTCAACACAGGCCTTTAACTATCCCTCCTGTACTGGACATTGTAGATGATCTCTTCTTGGAATCTAGCCTGGCCCCAGACACACTGCCTCTGGCTCCCAGGAAACCTGGACGGGTATTAGGAGTCATTCCTTTGAAAATCCCCCTTTCCACCCCAAAGGATTCCTCCCCCCCTTTACATGACATCTCAAAACACTTCTGCTGCA
>NW_025056470.1:0-7378 GCF_019279795.1 Protopterus annectens | reverse complement strand
AAAAAACAAGTGATATTCCTGTCTGCATAGTTCTTCAAGCATTCAGGAAACGTTTATTCATTGCTGATTTATCTTACAAAATCAAAAATGTGCTTCTTTCACTTATTGTTTAGTGTCTACAATGTATATAAATTGTTTTGCTGCAGTTTTTTTCTCTTGCTCAAAAATTGTGCAACAGCTTGTAAATTTTGGACTACATTATGCTAAGCAGCACTGAAATGTTCCTTTCATTTTCAGTGTTGTTATCCTTACAGTAAAATTCTACTGCCCCAGTCTAAACTGACCAGTCTTCTAAAGTAGCACCAAAAGTTCTACATTTCTAACATGGCCTGACACTTTATGCTTGCTTCATTTTCAAACACTTGCATGACTGCATCCCAGTCACTCTTTAAAGCCCTTATAGCTTCAGTGTCACTACATGTAAACTGTTTCTATAAATAATTGTTGATCATCTCCTTTGTTATGCAAAAATACTTTGTACTGCCTTTATTTAAAGGGACAATCCCAGGGATTTTTTGTTTTGATTCTGATCTTTGTTTACATTTTCAGTCTGGCTTTCTGGGCATGTCCCAACTTTGCCTGCAGGGGTTGGGGGAGGGTGCTTACAGGAACCTTCAGAGGTGTTAGGCAGATTCCTTCTCAAATTGCAGTTGTACTCACAACAGCCCTCAGTCATTCATTAGTTTCAACTGTCCTTTTTTATCCTCAGAGAAACTAGCTTTTCAGGAATGTTATGATCTGACTTGCTAATACCCTGCAGGAAAGCATCTGAGCAGTGCAAAGTTAAAATATTGGTAAACAGAGTTTTCAGTTAATTTCACTTCATGTTTTATTTTGTGCTGAATTCAAAATGCTAGCTATCTACAATGATTTTATGAGACAAATGCCCTAGCTTCTGTAGAACGTATCTAAAAGATGCAAGTTTCAAACAGTAGTAGAAACAGTCGTTTCTTTTTCATGTTTAAACTGATCGCTGAATACTAGCTAAATGTGATGGTTTTCTTACCTGATAATTGCTCTGTAAAAATGCATACTTCTTCTAAAGGGTTCACACATGAGTAGACAGTCTTCAGTTCCTTTTGTTTTATAGTCTACATTGCTCATATAAACTCGGAAAGCTGCTAGAATAACACAGTTTGTGTTATTGTGCATTTTCTGAAGGTTAAGAAGTCTGAGCTCAAATATATGTCATTATTTAGTGACTTTGATCTTCATTGATTTGGAGGAAAACTGCAAATTTTATGAAGAACAGACCAGAAACATCAGATGAAAATTTGAGCATTTTGCAAAAATCTGGACAGTTGAGAGGTATGAATCACACTCATCCATTCCTTTAATTTCATATTTTATATTGTGCTGCTCTCATGCATTTCCTGCTATACATACTACATGCTACATACTACATGCTACATGTTACACACTACATACTACATACTACATGCTACATGTTGGTGATTTATTGGTTGCACTGTATGATATGCTCTTAAGCAGTTTTATTTCTCTTTCTACCTTACAACTGTATGCATTTATACTTGATTCCACTGTTATCTGTAGACAAGTAACTGAAATGATAGTGTGTTTTCTTTTGTCATCATTCTGTCTGTATTGCCTGAGTGGCTAATTCCCTGTCTGACAATCTTTAGATGACACTTTTCCAACTGTTGGTGCTGTTCCAAGTTACTCACAAGAAGGCAATGTCAGAGCAGTGACACAAGTAGTATTCTACCCTCTTCACTACCTCATACTCTAATACCTTGCCTTTCATGGCTAATCAACACAAGGTAGATAATTTTCCTTGTATGTGTGTTGTATCCTGACTTCATAGGTTCATAGGTTCATACTAGGCTATCTGCCCTAGGGCATTTATAAGCCTAGCCAGAATGTGTTTGGCTTTCGCCACCCATTTTAAATTAATTTTGCTATGCCCTTTTTCGAGGTTAGTATACTGTGCCTCTGTCTAACAGTGACACAGAAGTGATACCCGGGGTAAACCTACGATCTCCCATCCACTCATCAAGATTCCTCTTGAAGAGAGTCAATGAGGGACTCTGCCTAACCTGGACTGGGATTTTATTCCAGAGTGAAGGGAGCCTCTGGGTTATGAATCTGTCCCTCCAGCATGTCCTATTTATTTCAGTGCTGAGGTTCAAGTCTCTCGAGTGCGTAGCTCGATAGGATTTGGATTTTCTGAGGTGCAGCATGTCCATTAATTCCGGGTTGGACATGGCTTTATACGTCAGGCACAGATCAGCTCTGAACAGGCAGTATGCCACTGAGTAGAGCTGGAGTTTCTTTAACCGGACAGCATATGGCATCTGTTTGAGCCCTTTGATCCTCTTGGTGAGGTACTTTTGGGGTCTTTCCAGTTGCTGCAGGTGTCTGGTAAGGTACATCCCAAAAGGGGCATTGTACTCAATTATGGGCCTGATGAGGGATGAGTAAAGAGGCACGATGACCTCCCCTGATCTAGATGTGAATCCCTTCATGATTAGGAGGGCTATATAAAATGTTTTTCTAACCACTTTGGCCACGTGGTTGTCAAATGAGAGATTGCTATCAACTTGGGTCCCCAGGTCTCTAATTACTTCTTCTGTACTTAATGGATTGCCACCTATGTGGTAATTTGGGGGCACTTTGTTTTTGCCAAAGGGGATGACTATACACTTTTTGGCGTTTAGCTTAAGGCCATGGCTCTGGCACCAGTTGTCTGTTTCTATGAGGCCCTTTTGGAGGATGCTTGTGTCGGCTGGAGAGTCGATTATGGTGCCCAGTTTGCAGTCATCTGCGAACTTGGTCAGCCACAGTCCTTCCGTGTTGGCCTGTACCTCCGAGAAATATATACTGAGCAAAAGAGGTCCCAGGACTGAGCCTTGTGGGATGCCACTTGTAACTGGTTTGGAGTCTGACATGGCTCCAGCAATTCTAACCAAGTGGATTCTGTCCTTGAGCCAGTTTGCAACCCATCTAGTGACATAGGGGTTTATATTTAAGCTGGTGAGCTTATCTATAATGCCCGAGTGGGGTATTGTATCGAAGGCTTTTGCGAGGTCCAAGTAGGCTGTGTGGACCACCTTCCCCTCGCCAATGGCCTTGGTGACTGTTTCAAAGAAATCAACCAGGTTTAAGAGGCAGGATCTGCCCTTAACAAAGCCGAACTGGGTAGGATCCAGTGTCTGTAGGTCCCCAATATCTTTATTTATGAGGTCCATGATGATCCTTTCCATAGCTTTGCAGACCAAGCTAGTCAGGCTTATGGGGCGATAGTTTCCAGGATCCGTTGAGGCACCACCTTTGTGGAGAGGGACCACAGTTGCTGTACACCACTCTTTGGGTACATATCCTGTAGTAAGGCTGAGATTGAACAGTAGTTTTATGTTTGGGTTTCTACTCTTCTTGGAGTTCCTGTAGGACGATCCTGGCCAACCGCCTGGTCCCCCAATTGATGCTGTATGTTTTTTGGTTTCTTTGGAGAGGGTGGCTCCACCTGAGCACTGAGATGTCAGGGGTGCACTCTGCTGGGATAGATATCTCTGCCTTTTGGGTGGGAGGGAGAAGTCGGCGCTGAACCCGGTCAGCTAGGATGCTGTCTGCTGTTTCCCTGCATTTTTGTCATTTTGGACTAATTTCTGGAGCATATCTGGGAATTCAATGCCACCCAGGTTCTAACACATAACCAAAGAAAGCCTTGTGATTATCCTAGTGTCCCAAAGTAATTTTTTCTCTCAAGCTGGCCTTAGACGATTTTATGAGTGCCCAGAAGTTTTGCTAATACTGACTAGAGATGCCTCTTGGAATTTTGCCCATCATTTATAGCTTCCCTTTATTGCTGTATAGTTTGTTTATGGCTGGGGTCCACTAGAACAGTGTGACTGTCTGCCTTTGGAGGATTGGATCTTGGTTTTATTTGGGATCAAGCATGATCCATGCCATTCCTGAAGGTGTCTCATAGAATGCGCTTTATAAAGAGATTCTGTGGTCTGGGCACATTATTTTCCAGCAGGCCCGGGGGCTTTGAAGAGATCTCCACCTCCAATTTTGGAGGAGTGTGAAATTTGCTTTAGAGAAGTTTTCTCATAGGTTCAGGTTCATATAGGCTTTCATACTAGGCTATCTGCCCGAGGGCATTTACAAGCCTAGCTAATCGCTTTGTGGCTTACGCACCCCTTTGAAGTATGGGGAACTATACCCATTATTTTGCTGTGCCTCTGCCTCTGAGTAGTGACACTGAGGTAATCCCTGAAATTGTATCTGGGTAATCTCCCATCCATTGGTCAAGATTTCTCTTGAACAAGGCCAGCCGAGTGCCTCTGGGCCTCACATGTACCGGGATTTTGTCTCCCACAGCATAGAAGGGAGTCTTTGGGTGATGAATCTATCCCTCCAGCACGCGTCCCCATAATACAGCCAGGTAATAGAGGTTTAAGTCTCCATGCCCTTGTGGCTTCCTGATGGATCTTAGATTTTTGAGGTGAAGCATATTCCATCAAATCTGGGTTTGACATGGCCTTTGTATGTTAGGCAAAGGTCACCTCTGAGCAGCGTAATGATGGCGACTGAATAGAGCTGGAGTTCTTTCAGTCGAACTGGCATAGGGACAGATTTTTGAGACCCTTTATCCTTTTGGTGAGCAAACTTTTGTTGGCCTCTCTCCAGCTGCTGTGTAAGTGTCAGGTCGAGATACCACATTCCTAATGGGGGCATTGTACTCCAATCATTGGTATCTGATGAGTGATGAGTAAAGGGAGACTATGACCTCCTTTGATCTAGATGAGAATCCTTCATGATAAGGTGGGCAATACTGTAGGAAGAGTCTTCCTAACTTTACTCTCTTTAGCTACATGGGTTGTCGAATGACAGACTACTATCAACCTGGGTCCCCAGGTCCCTGATAACTTCTTCTGTGGCTCAGTGGATTGCCACCTATTTGGTAGCTTAGGAGTAACCTTGTTTTCTCCCGAAGGGTATATCTTCATGCATTTTTTGGCATTTAACTTTAGTCCGTTGGCTCTGGCACCAGTTAATCCATTTCTGTGGAGACCTCTTCTGAGAGGATATCTGTGTCAGATCGTGTTTTCTACTATGGCTTGGTTTGCAGTCATCTGCAAACTTTGTCAGCCATAACCCTCCTAATGTTTTGCTTTGTACTTCGGGAAAAGTAGGATGCCAGTAAACAAGAGTGGAGCCCAGGACTGAGCCCTTTGGGACAACGCCACTTGTGACAGGCTTTGAGTCTGACATGGGCGCCAGCAACTCTGACCCTAATGGGTTCTTGGCTTCACCAGGCCAGTTTGCAAACCCATCTTGTGGACATGTATGGGTTAACATTTAAGCTGATGAGTTTTTCAATGATACCCGAGTGGGGTATTGTATCAAGGCCTTGTAGCCAGGATCGAGTAGTAGGCTGTATGGACTGGCCTTTCCTCATCAATGGCTTCTGGAAGGCTGTTTGCTCAAAAGTCAACCAAGTTTAAAAGGCATGATCTCGCCTTTTGACAAAGCCAAACTGGGTTGGATCCAGATCTGCAAATTCCTATGTCTTTATTTATGAGGTCCATTATGATCCTCTCCATGGCTTTTGGTGCAGATAAGGCTTGTCAAGCTAATGGAGCCGGGTAGGATTTCCAGAAAAATCCATTGGAGGCACCTCGCCTTTGTGCAGATGGGACCACAGTTGCAGTGCGCCACTCCTAAGGTAATGTATCCCGAGGTAAGACTTTGATTAAACAGCTTTGTCCTAGCTGTGGTAAGTTTAATTCTCATTGAGTTCATGGAGCACACAGCCGGGGGACACCATCAGGTCCCATGGATGCTGTGTTTTTGCTTTGGAGAGCAGTTCTCACTTGGGCTGGAGATGTTTGGGGGCTGCAATCGTTTGGCATATAGATATCTCTCCTTTGGTGGTGGGGAGGGGGAAGAAGTTTACACTGAACCTGTCAGCCAGTATGTTGGCAATGTCTGTAGGATCAGTAATCTTCAGCATCATTTTGGAACTCAGTTTATGAGCATATCTGGGAGTTTCCTCCCAGGTTTCTAAACATAGCTAAAGCAAAGAAGCCTTATGATTGGTCTTTTGAGTCTTTAGCTATTTTTCTCTAAATTTGCTTTGGATGATTTTATGAGAGCTCTTAGTTTTTACTTATAGTGATCTGGGGTAGTCTTACCTTTTAAGGATTTTGCTCTACTATCTTGTAGGTGCTTCCTCCTTTTGTTGTAGAGTTTGTTTTCTATGGCTGGGGTCCTGGGACCATTCACTGGGCGCTTACCTTTGGTACAAAGAGTCTTTGTTTCAAATGGGATTGGCTTCGACCCAGCCTGCAAAGGTGCTGCAATTTGTAAAGTGATCCATGCCTTCAGAAATTGTTTCCTGCCTGCCTCGGGCCTTAGGCTGAGACCACACCTGTTAGTCTTTTAGGGAAGTGTGAAGTCGGCTTTTGAGGAAGTCTTGTTTGTATTCTTTTTTTATTTCAGGTGTGGGGGTGGGTTGAGGACCCCAGCCAGATTAGCTTACAGAATCTGATCTCACCAGTGAGGGTATACTTGGTGTTGAAGACAGTGCCTTCTACAAGGTTCGTGATGAGACAGAGATCAAGTATGTTATCTCCCTCTTGTGGGATGCAGGGACTAGTTGTTCCATGGCATTTTGGAGCTTATGAATCAGCAGGAACTTTTTGGGGCTAGGTGTCTGGGCTCTTGAGTAGTGTCTCCAGTCTATATTAGGGTAATTTTAAGTCACCTAGCATGGATGACGCTGTCGGTGATACATTTATCCCTCTAGGCTTTTCAGTAGCCATGTGGAGGTTCCCTGAGTTTCAGAGGGGTGGCCTGTAACATGCCAAGCACCCCCAGAGCAGTCTTGGCTCTATGGTTAATTGGTAATCTGGTTTTGTCTCCATGTATCTACCTGTGGCTTCTGGGGCAGGGGTAGGCCGGATGTGAAATATCCGTGAGATTAGTTTATGGTCTGATCTTACCAGTGAGGGATGTAATCTCTGGTCTGGAGCATAGAGTCCCTAAGTGTTGGTGATGATCAGGCCCAGTATGTTTTCCCCTTTCCTTTGTGGGAGTGGTACTGTTGTTCCATAGCATTTTAGTTTATAAATTCCAGAACTTTGGGGTTAAAGTTGGAGCTAGAGTACGCTCCCCTAGCTCCAGGCTTTGGGTAGTTGAAGTCACTTCCCAATATAATGGTGTTTGGAGAGACCTTCATATTTCCAGTGTTCCCCAGGAAGGCCGAGGGGTCTCCTGCTAGGGAGGGTGGTCTGTAGGCAGGCTATAAACTGGAAGGCAGTTTTACCCACTGGGTTATTGTGCATTAATGGATAGTCTCTGGATGCTTCCGTGGCTGTGCCACCTCAACCTGGAGGTGTGAGGTCTTTGA
>NW_025056469.1:0-7394 GCF_019279795.1 Protopterus annectens | reverse complement strand
CCATCCCAAATCAGAACCAAGATGCTCTCCTTCAAAAAAAGGAAGCCAATCACAGTGGTCCCCTGCCATAAACAAACTTTTACAACAAAAGGAAGAAACTGTTGCACAAAAGTGGAAAAATCCCAGGATGCAAAAAACTCCCTTAACAGCCTTCAGTAAGAAGCCAGAGATCCCTCATAAAATCCTCCTCCAAAAGCTAGTTACGAAAAATAAAATTGCCAAAGATTCCAAAGACAACTATGTAAGGCATTCTATAACTATGTCAAGAATCTAAATGGCAAATGCTCAGATGTGCTCTGAGCTACAACAGAATGGCATTAAATATACTGATCCCAAAGGATATTGCCAATATTCTTGGCAGATTGATTCGAGTGGCAACCTTCTCCCCTCTCACCCTCTAAATGGCCCATCTCAATACTGGAAGATTAAAGCCAAATTCTTGATAATAACTTGGGCCATACAGGTAAAAAAAATTCACTCTCAAAGCTGGCAGAAATATGCAGCAGCATCCATGGGACCAGATGACATCCCGGGCTGTGTGTGTACTACATGAACTACAAAAATGAATTGGCACCTCACCTAAGTGTCATGTTTGAATCATACCCTCACCTCAGGCGTTTCATACCCACTAAGTGGCGCACAGCTGGCTAGTTATCTCTACACTCTACACAAGTGGGGATCCACCTTGGATTCCAGGAACTACCGCCCACATCCAGTCTGATGGAGCCTGTCGTCTGCAAGGCCATGGAACGTATTATCATGTAGAACTTATGCAAACAAAGACATTGGCAACCTGTAAAACACTGGACCCCACCCATTTTTGACTTTGTGAAGGGCCGATCTTTGTCTCTGAACCTGATTGACTTCTTTGAATCAGTCTCCCCAGAGCCATGGATGAGGGTAAGGCAGTCCACACAGCCCTATCTGGGACCTGCGCCAAGGCCTTTTGACTTCCAATTTCCCACTCTGGAATCATAGATAAACTTACTAAAGCTGGGCATTAATCCCTATGTCACTCGATCAGTTGCAAACTAGGTTACTGACAGACCTCACTGTAAAAAGTAGCTGACTCCAAATCCAGCTCCAGACAAGTGACAAGTGGAGTACCTCAGGGTTCTGTCCTGGGGACCTCTCTTGTTTCCTGGCATCTACTTCTCAAAGTACAGGCCAACACTAAGGGACTCTGGCTAACAAAAGTTCTACAGATGACTGCAAAACTGGGGAGCCATTATTGAATCCCCAAATGATGTTGATATTCTACAAAGGGCCTTACAGAAACAGGTGCTTTGGTGCCAGAGCCATGGGCTCAAGCTCAATGCCAAGAAATGTATAGTTATCCCTTTGGGAAAAATAATAAATATATACCCGTGAATTACCACATAGGGGGCAGTACACTAAACACCGAAAGTGTGATAAGAGACTTAGGGACACAGGTGGATAGTGGTCTCACCTTCAATAACCACATTGCCACAACAGTCAGGAAATTCTTCTATGTGGCACCACCTCATCACTAAGGGCTTTTCATCCAAGAAAAAAGGAGGGTCATTGTCCCACTGTACTCATCCCTCATTAGACCCATTATAGAATACAATGCCCCGTTTGGTATGTACCTCTCAAGACATCTGCAACAACTGGAAAGGCCGCAGAAATACCTGACTAAAAGAATCACAGGCCACAAAAGCAGATGCCCCCAGAAGCTGACCACCTTAAAAAACTAAAGCTATATTCTGTCGCATATCGTCTACTCTGAGGCGATCTCTGCTTAACATACAAGGCTATGTCAAACCCAGAGCTGTTGGACATGCTACACTTAAAGAAATCCCAATCCCTCAGAGCCACACACTCCAGGGATCTAAACTTTGTCATCACAATAAATAAAACATGCTGGAGAGATAGGTTCCTGACCCAGAGACTCCCCAGGCTCTGGAATAGACTGTCCATACATGTCAAGCAGAGCACCTCTTTGGCCCTCTTCAAAATGAACCTTGATGACTGGATGGGAGAAAGGAAATTCACCCCAGGGATCATGTCAGTCACCTTGCTAGACAGGGGTCCAGGGAAGTAAATAGTGTGGGAAGAAATAGCCAGGGAATTGTTATGGCTAGGCTTGTATAGGCCCTAGGGCCAATAGCCTAGTACCAACCTATGAACCTATGAACCTTTGGATTAAGCATAGAATCAACATAAGAAACAAGCCATCCTGGTGGAATCACATTAAAAGGTTATATAACAAAAGGAAGAAATCCAAGGCAAAAATTAGAAGGTGCAATGCCCAGCAAGGTAAAAAGAAAAAAAAAAATCCTCATCCACCTACACAAGCAACTCAGGGGGTTAATGAAGTCTACCAAAGCCATATTTTAGGTAAAATAAGCCTGCCATGCCAAGGACAATCACAAAACTGTCTTCAGCTATGCACATAACCTCAAATGCAATACACAGCAATGTAAATGGCTCCACCTATATGGAGCTAGAGGATATAGCAAACCTCCTGGCCACCGATTTTAGCTCCAGTTTTATTTCCGCCTCACTGCCAGATGCCCCTCAGGAAAAACTCACATCCATAATTAAGCTACTTGAGATAAGATATGGTTTTAATGGCAAAAAACCGTCTTCGACAACATGCTTGTTGGTTTTAAAAAATATTTGCTCTTTTTAACACTGAGCCTTATGGTTTAAGATGATTCATTACTTCTTATAATAATGGATGTATAATAAATTTTGTTTCACTGTTTTTATATTTGATAGATTCTTCGCAACTGGTTTGTTTGAAGGCTCGTTTTATGGTTTTATGGTAGATTCCCTGATGTGAATCCTCTTAAATTGTGTAAATATGCTTGTACACACTATGGTTATGATTGTTTTTACATGGTTTGTACTTTTTACATGGTCACTGAACTAAGATAAGCGTATCTAAGGAAGTGACATCATGTTGCTTAGCAAGGGTTTAAATTTTGAAAATTTTGGCGCTTTCTTTTTGTATTCTGAAGAAGCTTCTGCAGGGGCAGAGGCGAAAACGCTTGATTTGAATAAAGTGCGTTTAATCAAATATATTCTTGGGTGATCCTGTTTCGTGAACGCTACTTGTTCTTTCGCTAGTTTCTTTGTTTTCTATTTTGGTGGTATGTCGTCTGGCGCTCCCACGAGTCCTAGGACACCTAACATCTTTGGTTCAGAGAACGCGGCTATTACCGATGAACCATTGAGTATACAAGCGCTTTTACTTACGCTTACTCAGCGGTTGGATGTCATGAACACGCGCTTGGAGAATATGGAAAGGAATGAAGCGCTAACATTACGGGCTAACAATTCAGGTGATCTGCCTGCTAGCAACCCGTTTTTGAACGAAAACTTGTTCCCTATTCCAGCTGGACAGCCTCCTCGCTCCTGTACTTCAGCTGGCAGTACTGGCTTGAAGAACACATCTTCAGGTTTGAGGGGTGGTGTCGTTTCAGGGATAAATGATACGCATGATTGCAATGACAGTAATAACAGGAACCGAATAGCAGGCTCTACAGATAGAAACCATGTTGGCCGTTTTCCTGATATCAACCCTGCTTCCACGGTTCCAAACTTGGCTGGATCTGCTTTGGATAACAACTTTGGACCTATTGGTGTGCCACTTTTCGCCGAATGGGCTGGGAATTTGGACGCCTTATCATTTGGTTCTCCTTCATCGTCTGGCTCACCGGTCTCTGGCTCTGACTCTGCAGGTAATACTGTTGATAACATTTCTGATAAACTCAAAACTTTGGATGGCAAAATGCTTAAGATAAAAAAGTTGCAACTCGAGGTTGCTTATTTTCAGCAATGTTTAACGGAAAAAATTATCCCTAAAGGGCTAAGGAATACTTTTACACTGACTGGATTATTTAATGATTCATTGTTTTCCGAGGATCTAATGGCTCTTTTTAACAGACAGGGGCTGGAGCTGTTGGAACTAATGATTAAACATTATTCCAACCACATTGCGTATTTCTCTTGAGCTGAAACCCCAGGCAACCGGACGAGATTATAAAAACTGATATCAACTTTATGCGGTATAAGTATGATTATAACCGTATTTTTTCGAGCATTGATGCTTTATTGTCTAAATTAAAATCTAATAAATCCAAAAAATTGGTAAGAGATAGACAAGCTTACCAAAACAGTCTTGCTTATCCCAATCTCTTCAAAAAAAAAAAAAAAATAACTCAAAGTAGCGCACTAATAATCAGAATAAGGGGGCTAATAACAGAGGTGTCTTTAGCAACTCTAAGGACATTTTCAGATGAAGCTCTTTTGGGATAATGGACCGATATCTAAGGCGATAGGAGGTAGGGACTCGATCCCATAAGTGAACTAAGGAGGAGCAGTAGGATAAAAGCTAATTATCAGAACAATAATGGCATTTCCTCTAATTATGGCGGCTCAACAGAGGCCTTTTTAGGGGCAAGAAATAATGCATGGGCCAATGTCATCATCTAAGAACTGGAACAAACAGCAGTACTAAATGGACAGGATGGCGCCTCCTTACTAGACCTAAGTCAACCTGCCATTCTGGTTAACACCAAAGGAGACTTTAAAGTTTACAATTTTTCAAATACCACTATTGACAGTGATTTGATAGAACTATTGGCTAATGGTTTCTCCTTTGTTCCAGATCTGAAGTTAAGTTTATCTAAAACACAGATTGACTTGAAATGTTTTGTGCGTAGATTAAACTTAAAAGTTTTTTTCAACAATGAAATATGCGGGGAAGGACCAACACTTAAATTGTCTAGCACATTTAATCCCCCCTTGCATCCCAACTTGCACATCTTTGAGAGTGTTTGTGAACTTGATTTCAGACATTTTTTTGCCTCTACCAAATGGTTAGATAATCGGAGCAACATCTCTTTAGATCAAATGATGGCTTTAAATAATTTGTGTGGGATGTCAGTGAGGGTAATTAAACCCGACAAAGGAGGGGGTTTAGTCATCTTTGATAAAGCTGACTATAATATTAGAATGTTGTCTGTGTTGAACTCCCCTGCTTATGAAAGCTCTTCCTTAAATGAGATGGTAGGATCCCATAACAGGATTAAAGGGTACTTCAGGGATTTGTTCATTGAAGGGAAGATTGATATTGACACTTATAATTTTATCAATATTTCCTTCCCTAAAGTGCTGGTTATGTTTGGGATCCCTAAAATCCACAAGGACTTGGCAAATCCAATCGGGACAAGTGTAGGCCTTAGTGGATGGGAGATGTTCTATTACCCACCCATGTTCTAGACTCATTGATAGTATTATATCTAAATACCTGCGGTTAATTCCTGAAATCTGTAAAGATTCTTGGTCTTTCCTGAAATCAATCAATGACATCCAATTTGACCCGTCACTTAACTTCCTAACCATCGATGTGGTTGATCTTTATACCTCTATACCACACCAGGAAGCGGTTGAATGGGTCGAGTTGATGTTGACGAGCTTTAATGCACCCAGGGACGACATAGTTGTCGTAACTCAATTATTGGACATTGTTTTGTCCTCTAACTTCTTTATTTTTGACAACCGCTATTACCTCCAGAAACAAGGGATTGCCATGGGCTCCCCTTGTGGGGGAAGTGTAGCGAATCTCTCTGTCGCTTACTGGGAGAAAACACTTCTCCTAAACAACCCACGGTTCAAAAATGTTATAAAATTTTACACGCGTTTCTTAGACAATGTGTTTATTTTAGTTCAAGGGGATGAAGAGGTTGTAGTAGACCTTACCAACTACATGAATGAGACTACTTCATTTTTGAAATTCACTTATCACTTTTCAACAAGTGAAATTGACTATCTGGATACGAAGTTGGTAAAAGATTTGGAGCAACAATCGGTTTCAGTCCACTGGATTTATAAGAAACCAAACTTACGTAACCTTTGTTACGCATTTTTCTAGTAACCACCCACCAAACAACAAAAGAGATCACCCTGTAAAAGGGGCAACTGGTTAGGGCGAACCGGTGATGTGTGTAGTACTACCCAAAACGCATTTGGTATACATGAATGTGCCACTTTGAAAGTAACTGTTTAAGAATAGAGGGGGTACCCTGAAGATTTGATTGACAGCTTGGTTGATGAGGTTTCTTTTAAAAGGAACAATGGAATTTACCAACCTCTGCTCCACAATAATGAACGGGATACTGTCCAATTGATTGAAGCCATGTCAGGTCCTGTTAATAATGCTATTTTGGCTATTGACACTAATATTGATGATTGTCCACATGAGACTGATTTTACGACAAGTTTGGTCACAACGAGCACTGCAGGTTTGCGGGGATCTGCTGTTCCATTATCAAGAAAGAATTGGTACTTTATTCAGAACAATTTCGGAGCTAAGCATTATCAAATATACACAGGTACACACCTTCTGTACTGTATATAGAGAGGTGTAACTTGAAAAGAACTTTTACAGAGGAAGTGGGCGGTGGTTCTTTACTAGACAAAAATGGTAATACATTAACCTGTAGTCTTCTTGTAATTGGTTACCGAAACTTCTCAAAATAGGGAGTTCATTCACTATTAGAGATAAGAAATACACCATCAATCACAAGATAAACTGCAACACAAAATCTATAGTTTATGCTGCCTTCTGTGACTGTTGCCCTGCGTTTTATATAGGGAAAAGCTTCTGACCGCAGGATTCACAAGGACCGCATTTATCAGCACAGTTATGTTATAAAAAACAAGAAAAGTGACAATGCCCTATCAAAACATATTCTGAGTCACACAGGACACAGCTTTCATTTTATGGGGATTGACCATGTCACATTGGGGATTAGGGGGGGCCCCCAGTCCCTTGTTTTAGAAACAAGGGAGCTTGAGTGGCAAATTTTACTTGACGCTTTTTCAGATCCTGGCTTGAATGAGTGTTGTAATATTTCCTCTGTCTTAAAGTATAGAAGCTACTTGAGATAAGATATGGCTTTAATGGCAAAAAAACGTCTTTGACAACATGCTTGTTGGTTTTAAAAAATATTTGCTTTTTTTAACACTGAGCCTTATAGTTTAAGATTATTCATTACTTCTTATAATAATGGATGTATAATAAATTTTGTTTCACTGTTTTTATATTTGATAGATTCTTCGCAACTGGTTTGTTTGAAGGCTCGTTTTATGGTTTTATGGTAGATTCACCTGATGTGAATCCTCTTAAATTGTGTAAATATGTCAGCCAACACTATGGTTATGGATTGTTTCTACATGGTTTGTACTTTTTTACATGGTCACTGAACTAAGATAAGCATATCTAAGGAAGTGATGATCATGTTGTTGAGTAACAAAGGGTTTAAATTTTGAAAAATTTTGGCTTTCTTTTTTTGTACCATTCTGAAGAAGCTTCTGCAGGGGCAGAGGCGAAAAGAAAACTGGGGACGTTTGAATTTGTA
>NW_025056468.1:0-8710 GCF_019279795.1 Protopterus annectens | reverse complement strand
GTGCTCCATCGCTTTCTATCATCATAGTAAACATAGAGGATTTAAGCTATGATCTATTAACGGGATGCCTTCTGTGGAATAGGGTTTGATTCTTTCAGTCTCTGTTTGCCTACAGTGTAACTCTAAGCAAGTCACTTAAGTTCGGCAAGGCTGCTCAATGGCCTCCATTACTGCATGCCTAGTAGCTACCTATGACCCTATGATCATACCACGCTACTGAGTCCACCACTGACTACTCATCTACCTCCCCCTCTACTGGCTGGTGTCATGGGAGATATTTGCTCCTCCTGCATTTGCCCTCCCTACTGCAACTATTTAATCATTATTATCTTGTGAAAACTGTATATTCTGAAAATATGTTAAAACATGTCCAAGGTCATACTGGAAGGTACACCCAGGCAATGAAAGAATGCCTTCTACATCTGGAACTTGCACCCAATATATAAAGTTTGTGACATGGCATAGTTATATCCTGCCATATGTGTAGATTTCTGATTGGTATTTGTGGTTCAAGGACATATCCAGCATCAACAACAAGTTGTGCCTGGGGAAAGTCACCCCTAACAAGCCATGTGTGCTCTTTCTGAGAGTCATGGGTATTGCCTGTGTAGCATGTACAAACATTGGAGATTATAATCTCAGAATTACAGATGACCTTACAGTTGATGGAGTGGCAACCTTTATAGTTCTTGTACTTTCTTCCCAGTTCACCAGGTAGGGCCTTAATGTCAATGTGGGTGCAGTCTGTGGCACCAACTGCATCAGGGAAACAGGATTTATCACAAAAGTCCAGCCTGGTGTTGACTCTGTCTTCTATGGTATGAGGAAACCAGATGTGCTCCTCGCATGTTGTAACATAACATTAAGGAACTGGTGGAGTATCAAGGTAGATGCCAAGTAATCCTCCGTTGCATCCTCAGCTGGCTGCTGAAAGGTCCCTGCTGCTAGTATTCTCAAAGACACACATAGTTTAGTATTCACTGGGCTAGGAAGTCTAAGAGTTCCATGGGCCTACATATCAGAGTGACTCATCAACCAGTTCCTGCCTGGTGAATCTATTCACACAGTAGCAGTCGACAATGTCAGTGTCATGAAGGCCATGAATGTTAATTACATTCAGATGACACGGTGCCTCCAACCAAGATGACTCTCAAAATTGTGGCTACTAGTGGCAATAACAAACTGTTCTATATACACAGTCACTAAGATTACAGCTCCCCCTAAAATCATTCTGCTATTCCAATGCTGTAACATCAGGACTTTGTGTTAGTTAAATTCACTTGCCATGGTGTTTCCATTTATGGATTTTAAACATTTCTGAATTATTCCACCATATTGTTTTCCCTGATTTTCATAGACCAAGTCCCCCACAGTAATAATGTTGAGTATTACTGTGTCATTATTCTACCATTTACATATATTGCTCAGCTTAACCCACTCATGTTCCATGTGTCTTTATATCACATACATCCTGCATGTGGTTGCTTGTCGTGCAAAATGCAATGCAGCCAGCATGTCTGAAACTCAGCCAGACTGTTAAATCCAAGATTAATATAATATATCCTCCCAAGTTTCAGTGCTGCAGTGAAAATACATCAAACTGGATTTAAGAGTACATTTTTTAGACAGGAGAATACTGTACTATTTCTGACTTCAAGCATTCTCATGATGTTTTGGAGCAAAACTGAGCAGCTGTGCTATGAGAACAGAAGTAATCAAGTTTCCTTTTCTGTGTTATTATTGTCAAAGATTATATGGTCAGACTGTTCTCTTCTTTTGCTAGCTTAATGACTTTAAATGATATCAAAGTACTACCTAGGTAAGAAAAATTCTAGGAGGCAAATGTAAGTTGCAAAGAAATATAGAGAAAATAGTACAGCTGAAATATTTAGGGCACTCTGTCAAGTAAAGTGCAAGGGAAATTGCATTTAAACATTGTCTTATAGCAAATAAAGTTTTGGCTGCTAAGAAAATGGTCCCAATTATGAAAAAAGGAATGAACATTTTAAAAGATTAAAATGTGTGTCAGAATTAGTTGCTAAATGTCATCAAAAGTCAGAAGAAGAAGCTGTAATCTCAACTCTCTCATATCTTTCTTCCCTCCTACATCAGTACACAAAATGTATTTGATTATACCTTACTGCTTAGTGGAAAACTTCAAATATATATCCTCCAAACCAAAGGGTTAAAAGGTCACACAGGAAAAGTAAAAACTAAAAGAAGGATCCAGCAAAGGTAGACTCTTCACTGTGTGATACTTTAAACCACCTGTACTCAAGGCCCATGGGCTATATCCAAATGACCTTAAATCATTCACTCCAATGGAGCTCAGGAAGTTTGCACTGTAATGTTTAATAGGCGTGGCCTAAGCCTTTTGACAGACGCAAATAATGTTCTCACATTTCAAACAAATGTTCATAACTCTGGAACCTCAGAGATTATAAAAGAAGTATAAATGGCAAACTCTTCAGCGCAAACTATTTTAACATGGGTAGTATTCTTTAGGTTCTAGCCCCGGATTCATGAAGCTCGGCGCAAGGACAGCATTAGCCTTGCGCCAACCATGCGGCATAGAGATGGTGCAGCAGCACCACATGCATATTAATGAAGGTGCGCTGCCTCAACGTCCACGTGCATAGGAAACGTGCGCGAGTGCAGGGGGCATGTCTAAGCGCTGCACGGAGGCATGAACATGGCTGCAAACGCGCAACCTAAAATGCTGACTAGTACAGCCTGCCTCTAATAGTAATCACTCCTGTCAGTGTCCGTGGATACTGCAATGTATGCAAAGCATACAAGGCAATTTCGCCAACACCAAAATAAAAAGTAAACACAAAGGCACGTAGCTGAATATTGAGCTCCCGTCCCTCGAACAAATGACATTTAAAACCCCATGCCCATATTCCATTGTAGTGTTGATTGTTATACCAAGTGGAAGCGAAACACAGCATGTTTGCACACCGCTGCCCTTTGCTAAGCCTAGCCCAATGGTTAGGGTTACCACCTATCCCACTTTGTGAGGGACAGTCCCTCTCTGGGCAGTCGTGTTCTTACCACAAATATTAAAAATGGAAAATGTCCTGCGATTGTAGGACATAATTATGTCCCATATTTTATGTAATAGTTCCATAAAATAGTCAATTCTGTATCTAAAATACCTAAATGTTACAAGAAACAGAATAAGCAACTAAACCGCTAAAAGAATAAGCTGTCACTTAGGCATAAAAGTAAAGTGCTATCCTTTGTACTGACCGTGGGTATGTGTCGGCCTGTAAAATCTGATGTGTGTCCTAAAGATGTCCCACTTTGGCCATTTGAAAAGGTAGCAACCCTACCAATGGTCAGAGCATTCGCTCAATATCTGCCCATTTGCAGTCCAGGTCGTCCCTGTCTGGACGGCCCAAAGATGAATCGGTATTACCCAGGTCTACCTACCATGTCATGAAAGATAGGTATTTGCGTGTACCTATGTGCGTGAAGTTCAGCATGTGGAAGATCAAATATGCCAGGGTTGTCCTCACAACCATATTGGTACCAGAGATATGTAGAGAACGCAATGCATTCTGTTGTCTGTGCCATGGGCCATCAACCAGAGAAGGGATGGATGGTGTGTGTGGAATATGGGGGGGGGGGAGTGAGGGGTAATTAATAATTTTCCAAGGGGAGACTGGGTCGGATGTACAATAGGTGAACTGGAGGTGTACGAGGGAGCAGTGGGTGAAATCAAAGAACATACATTCACATCCACAATACACCCTGACAGGCCATACTGCAGAACACAATCCCACAAACATATAAACATTAAAATGTGTGATACACATGTAGAGAAATGTTACTGGCTCACACCCACATAATGGTCTGGCCTGAACTGAGCCATCCAACCCCAACACACCTGGATACATAATTGAATACCTATCATCCCCTCCACAGCACACCACCTCTCCCCCTTGCTGAACGTCCACCAAAACCACCCATACTCTGGCTGCTAGCTTGGTGCAGCCATATCTTCACATAGTGCCCCCAACCACATCTAGTAAGCCGTCGCACCCTAGGCAGTCTCAGGCTTGCAAACTAGGTATCCCATGCATGCATAACCCTACCACATTTTCAAATAGCCAGCTGAATAGGGTCCGTCGTTCACAATGTTTGGGCATCCCACAAGGGATAAGTGTCTGTTCTCAAGATTAGACTTTGTGGCATACACAGTGTCCACCCCCATTGACATCCGGGCACTAGGGCTACCACCTGTCCCACCTTGCAAGGGACAGTCCCTCTTTGGCCAGTTGTGTCCTGCATAAGAATTGAAAAAATGGCAAATGTCCTGAGATATTAGGACAAACATATTTCCTATATTTAATGTAATAGTTGCATAAAACAGTTATTCTGTTACTGAAACACCTAAATGTTATAAGAAACAGAATAAGCAACTAAAATGATACAAGAATAAGCATTTATGTAGGCAAAACAGTGAAGTTCTGTCCTATGTACTGGCTGTGGGTATGTTTTGCCTTGCAAAATCTGACGTTTGTATAAAACTTGTCCCACTTTGGGCATTTGAAAAGGTGGCAAGCTTACTGGGCACAAGTCAGATTAGCAGTACCTGATCACAACCCTGCTCAGTCTCCATCCGGTCCTGCAGAACCTATGACCTGGGATTAAACACCTGACAGTGATGCACGTCTCCCCACATACATTATCAGGAATAAATACCTTTCACATGTTCTCATGAAGCTTCCCCATAGCCATCTTCCAAATAGTACATGTCCACAAATTGTATACCCCATCCAGGTTCCTCGTCATAATGATGCACACAACCCCTGTATACAAACGGTGCAGGTACCTCCCATATGCGGTTGTTCATATACATGGCCATGTAAAACTCCAGATATGTAGTCATATATCTATAAATGTACATACTTACATTCGCATAGCTACACATCACAAATACATGCATATAAGTAGTTGTCAAGTATGTTTCCTATTCATAAATATGTATACTTGCAAATGTATACATATAACTCTCAGAAACATATGAACAGTAACATGTACTATACATATGTACAGCAACCGACTGTCACATATGTTGCCAGTACTGTGGAATGCCTGTAGTAAAGTCATATGTCCTAATTATCATCCATACAGAATGTATCACGGATGGTTTAGTGGTAGAACCAGTGACTATGCTGTTCCTGTTCCCAGATCCAAGCCATGCAAGGGCTGCTAATTTTAAATGATGCCCACAATAATGGCAGTTGGAAATAGGGTGATTATGGCACCTCAAAGCAGACATAAGTGGGTATGCGCAACGGTAACTGGCAGTCATTCAACAGTATGGGAAATGTAAAAATGCATGTAGGTGTACATGCATGTGAATGTACAGACAGATATATATATATATATATATATATATATATATATATATATATATATATATATATATATATATATATATATATATATATATATATATATATATGTGTGTGTGTATATATATATATATATATATATATATATATATATATATATATATATCCATGAAGAATGAACATGGACACAATAAAGAAGTCATAACGAATGTGAAGGGGAAACAGCAGCGGAACCCCCCGTAGTACTTAGTGCTGTCATATCAAGCCACCCAGAGGTGAGCAAACCTCCTGCATCCAACCACAAGTAGGACGCTAACAGTTGAACTAAATGTGTGCATATGCTAAGTCTGACTTTCAAACAGGTACAGGGCAGTCACAGTGACCATTCGGACAAGCCAAAACAGAAGACTAATTGAACACTCTGACCATTATATGAATGTATGTCGCAGGACTATAAGCTTGGGAAGTCTGAATATACTGAGTGAGCCAACATACGGGATGTGTCCAGAGCAGTAGGGAGTGGTGCATGTGTAGTGGTGTGGTTTATTTACGGCCAGAGAATGGATGACTGTTGTGTTACTGTTGTTTTGCTGTACTTGTTCTGGTAACTATAAATCATGGGTATACATGCAAATGAGGCAGCACAGCAATAGGGTAGTGGTTAAAGCATCCGCATATCAAGTAGACATTGCCGGTTCGACTGAAGCACACACCATTTATGACGCGTAATCCGTATACGAGCATATATACATACATACACACACACACACATATATAATATATATATGTATATATTTATATATATATATACATATATACATATATATATATATATATATATATATGTATATATATATATATATATATAATACATATACATATATATATATATATATATATATATATATATATATATATATGTGTGTGTATATATACACACACACACACACACACACACACATATATATATATATATATATATATATATATATTTATATATGACGAATGAATGTCGTAACAATAAAGCATAGACAAGGGATGAGAAAGGAATCAGGAGCAACTATAGTATCATAGAGTGCTGTCAGCTTTTGCCAATACATGCTGGCCAAGAGTGAGAAAAGCACTGCTACACACACCACAGGCAGGATATTACCAGTGAGAGTAACATAGTTGAATTGCTAAGTCTACTTTACAAACAGACAGAGGGTAGTCCCTGCTGGGACTACCCAAAAATTATTAAGAGTGTTTAGCCCTCCTACCATCACACAAGCAAGGGCTGGTATGTTCAAATACTAAATGGTGGGAGAGCCTGAGAATACACAAGGCAGGACAACATATGTGTAGAGCCTCTAACGCTCTGGAGAGGGCAATGTTTGGAGATGTGTCATGGCTGCAATAACAAGTGGATAATGGAAGTTACACGTGTAAGTTGAACACGGGTTGGGTGGAGGAACTATGGGTATGAAATTATGGATCCAGGCATGCCTGGGTTGGATGGACTGGTTCTAACTGGACCGCACCATGGAGGTCAGCGAGTTCGTAATAGGTATATATGCATACACACATGCAGACATCAATATGTAGAAGTACATTGTCTGTAACACATGCATTCCATTTGTAGACATAAATAATAGAAATGTGCACATACAAACATCGACAGTAAATGGAATAATAGGCTGTGCAGAAGAGGGACATGACAAAACTGCTACAACGCAGAGGGGTGTACAGTGTCCTAAGTCAGTGCTGTTCTGACGATAATCAAATGTGAGGGCTTCCCCACACATGGAATCATTCCTGTAGATCCTCTGCCTGCTCGGCTTGATGCCAAGTACTGGGCATCAAACCGTCTAATTGTAAAGGAAATACGCTGAACACATACATAATTAGGCTCACATGTGTAACGTGTGCGATACCGCATAGTCATACATATTAATGAATTGTAGCGTCATGTTAATAGAAGTAAGGATGTAATGAAGTATAGAGTCTACTCTTGCCATAAACACTTGCTTGTTCCATGTGGGGCAGCCCAGTAATTGCAAATAGTATTCCTTTGGTCGCTCACGTCACCAGTGTTCGTGGACTAAATGTATGGGAGGTCGGAGGATACATGGAGTGAGTAAACCGATGGGATGGCTCTATAGGAGTAGGATGTGGCCAGTGTGTAGTGGTGTCAATACACAGTGAATCTGACAGGAGAATGGATGGATGACAGCAGTGTTAGGGAGGCATTGGGGTGTGTTTGGGGAACTAGGAGCCATGAGTATATGGGTATATATGCATATGGAGCGGCACAGCAATAGTGCATTCGTTAGAGCAACCCACTAATGAACAGACATTCTCTACCAAATCACATTGTATCACATTCCAATTACCATCGGTAGTCTGTACATGAACATATTGTGACATCTGTCCACTGTATAACATGCTAAATACCGATTACAAGATAACTGGAGTGAAGTGTCGGTGTCATAATGAATAAGGCACTAGTATGCAGGTGAAGCATATATAAACACCATTACGCATGTGTAAGTGCGTATGCGCGGGGAATGTATTGGTTTACAGTCAAACACACACACACACACACACACACACACACATATATATATATATATATATATATATATATATACATATATGTATAAACATATATTTATATATATATATATATATATATATATATATATATATATATATATATAGATATATATGTTTGCAGACATACATATACGTAGATATATATATATATATATATATATATATATATATATATATATATGTATACACACACACACACATATATGTACACATATATAAATACATAAATACATATATATATATATATATATATATATACTCTATGTGTAAAAGGAGATATATAGAGATATACAGCTATGATAGGAAAAAGCACACAGGAATGACATATGTTCACAGGCTATGGCAATGGAAGTGAGGAGCCCAGGCAAGACAAATGACACATGCAGCATGCCCTTCCACCCCCCCCTACAGCCGGACATGGGAACTATACATGAGAGCACCCCAGCACTACCAGGTTATACCTCATACCATGCTTTTCGGCCCCAAAACTTGGACCATACTACAAAAGGAGGGGGAGTATCAATATTCGCCAAAGATACCCATTGCCACCTCCAGGTTGGTGGTGGCAGCATCAAGCATCAGAGACTATCCATGTGCAACTAACAGTGGAGTAAAACTGCTCCTCCAGTTTATAGCCGCCTGCTACAGACCACCCTCCCAAACCCAGGAACCCCACTCGGCCTTCCTGAGAACACTGGAAAATATGAAGGTCTCTCCAAACCAAACATTAAAAAATTGGGGAAAATTCC
>NW_025056467.1:0-10538 GCF_019279795.1 Protopterus annectens | reverse complement strand
TTACAAAATTGAAGAATAATCCTGCGATATCAGGAACACCTATAATATATTACTTTACACAAAATTGAAGAATAATCCTGCGATATCTGGACTACCAGTATTGCAGATGAATCGTGTAAAACTAGACTGAAAATGTGCAGTAATGCTGCCACCACCATAATGACTAGAGGGTTGCCAGGTTTCTGCGGCTTGGCTAAAAACTGGACTAAAGTCAAGCCGCCTCGGCATCACACACAACTCCACCCATTCCCACCCCCCCTCCCGCCCATGCCCCACCTATTTTGTGATATCACAGTGACATCAGCTGATGGGACCACCCACTTTGATGACTTAAGTCGTATTGCTAAAGGGAGAGAAAGAACACAGAAGGGCGGCACTAATTGCACTGCTAGGCTGCTGCAGATGTTAGTACCAGTATTGATGAAAAGTGTCAATATGGTGCATTTTTCTCCAGTTATTTATTTTCTATGTTCCTAAAACCTAATTATGGATTGAGATCCATGGAGATGATAAAAAGGTCAAAGGCTAGCAGCCTGTGCACATGGTGGTAAATCTGATTAAAAAAAATCCAAAAAAATGTGTTGGCAGTTATCTTTGCTATTAAAAATTGTGAAAGTTTTGATTTACTCCCATAAGATCATTTAAGTCAATAACATCACTTTACTGCTCATTCAGAAATGATGATCTTAACATTCCCTTGCATTTTGGAAAGTTCTGTCAAATACTGTTTGTACTGGGGTGTGGGATTAGGTACTCAGTTGTTAAGATGTAAACATATTTTTCCTGCTTCATACTGGATTAGGAAGTTTCAGTCCTTGGCTGGCGCCTGTGTTGGAGTGGGGGTCAATTGAGCTAAGTGTTACTGCCCTAGTGTGATATTTCAGATGCTAGTACTTAAGATCTTGTACTGGGTCCCACTGACCTCCCACTCTTTTTCTTCTTTACATGTCATATATATGCAAAAAATGGGATAAAGGGGTTGTGTAAAGATGAATGGATTTCTAACAGGTGACTTATGTTTTATGTTACTTTCAAAGTATACGTCATAATCTCAGAAAAAGCACATACTTTAAAGAGTTTCATTAATGTTTTTCTATATCCGCCAAAAGTTGCAGGTTAAAACAGGTAACTTCCTACAACAATGCGGCTCTAATACAAGTTTACGAAGATGCAGACTGGACCCGCTTAGCTATGCAGTTGTAAAATGGCAATAAGACTGAATGAAAGATGACTCAAACCTCTAGATCTAAGAAAGATGCTTGCGTTAGGAAAAGAAATCACATGCAGCTAGCACAATTGCCATTTCTCACAAAGGAACATGGCAAAGAGATAGTTTTATTTTTTCAATGTGGTCCCTTAGCGACAGAATCAAATAAAAGCAAAACAATGTTGGGTAACCGCAAGTGCCCAAAAAGCAAGATGCACAATTTGTTTCATGGAATACGGTTCAACATAGTAGATGAGGATAATACAAATCAGAGTGTTAGCAATTGCTAGCAGTATTACACTGCATGGTGAAGTTCTAAAAATCAGTCTGAGTGCTACTACAATGCAACGCACTGGGCAATGTTGGCAGAGTGCTTAAGCATTTTAAATCTTGCTATAAGATTTCTTTTTGTTACTGCTTACAGTTGGTAGGATAGCTAAAAAATACAGTTTTCCCACCGTGGATTACTGCCTTCCAGTGATATCTCTACAATCCGTATAGCAGAAAATAAAATTTGTCCATTTGTATTACATCACTGCCACTTAAGTTAATGTATGTACTGTCTAAACTATGTAGCTACCAGGAATACTGAAGTTAAAAGCATTTCATTGTTGTGTAGTAGCTAGTAGTGTATCGCATCAGCCCCGCTCCACGTTCGAGGAGCTGGATACATTTACTTTCTCCTCTCCTCTGGCGGCACAAAAAAAAACCGGACTTCATGAGTTTAAATTTTTTAACTGGACAATTTGTCTAAAAACCAGACAGTTCGGTCAAAAACCGGACAGCTGGCAACCCTAATAATGACAGATGCAACAGCAACTACTGACAACACATTTAATCACTTAACTTCTGAGGATTTTCAGGTCTGTTGCCATAAAACTGTTTGGGATACTTTAGTTCTTTGATTTAAAAGAATATGGCCAGGTTTCATGAACACTTGTGCATCTTACCAAGTACATGTGAGATGATGCAGCAACAGCTGAACAGTTTGAAATTCAGGAAACAGCAGTACATGTTGTGTGGCCAGCTGCAAAACAAGGGTTAGCAGCAGAATGTGCTAATGAACATATAATCAGGCATTCTCTGTGCCAATGACGCAAAAGATTATGGTGTAGAAATTCAAAAACATAAAACAATCATGAGCATGTCTTACTATGTCCAGGTATACACAAGCACTGAAATGAAACATTTCCCTAAAAGAAAAAAGACGCCTTCAGTAAAATGTCCTGGTACAATATGCAAAAGCACTAAAATTAAACATTTGCCCATGTGACCCTTCAATAATATGTACAAGCACCAAAATCTTTCGCTTACTAGTCTAGGTATATACAAGAATGAAAGTTTAAACATTTCCCTAAAAGAAAAAAGACGCCTTCAGTAAAATGTCCTGGTACAATATGCAAAAGCACTAAAATTAAACATTTGCCCATGTGACCCCTTCAATAACATGTACAAGCACCAAAATCTTCATTACTATGTCCAGATATACACAAGCACTGAAATGAAACATTTCCCTAAAAGAAAAAAAAAAAAAGACCCCTTCAGTAAAATGTCCAGGTACAATATGCAAAAGCATTAAAATTAAACATTTGCCCATGTGACCCCTTCAATAACATGTACAAGCACCAAAATCTTCATTACTATGTCCAGGTATACACAAGCACTGAAATGAAACATTTCCCTAAAAGAAAAAGACCCTTCAGTAAAATGTCCAGGTACAATATGCAAAAGCACTAAAATTAAACATTTGCCCATGTGACCCCTTCAATAACATGTACAAGCACCAAAATCTTCATTACTATGTCCAGGTATACACAAGCACTGAAATGAAACATTTCCCTAAAAGAAAAAAGACCCCTTCAGTAAAATGTCCAGGAAGAATATGCAAAAGGACTAAAATTAAACATTTGCCCATGTGACCCCTTCAATAACATGTACAAGCACCAAAATCTTCATTACTATGTCCAGGTATACACAAGCACTGAAATGAAACATTTCCCTAGAAGAAAAAAGACCCCTTCAGTAAAATGTCCAGGTACAATATGCAAAAGCACTAAAATTAAACATTTGCCCATGTGACCCCTTCAATAACATGTACAAGCACCAAAATGAAACATTCACCCAAGTGACCTATTCAGAAAAATGCTGAGGTATCCCCAAGCACCAAAACGAAAAGTTTGCCCCTTTCCTTCAATAACATAAGTACAATACAAACACCAAAATGAAACATTCACCCAAGCAACCACTTCAATAACATAACTAAACTATAAGCACCAAAATGAAACACTTACCCAAACAACTCCTTCAGTAAATGTAACAACAAGAACAACAGGTGTAACAAGATTAGTTAGTGACAGTATATATATCATGCCATAACTGATTCATCAGAAGATGAAAGCTAGCATTAAAAGATACTTAGGATAATTGAGGAATAATAATGGAATTTAGAATTACCGTGATGTCATAAAAGAATGGGTCTTCACATAAAGAATAGCAAATACTTTATACTGGGAGATATTCTTTAGCTAAAAAGTGGAACCTTACCCTTTCACTTAAATAGGGTCAATGAATCAACATTAGCTTTTTTAACCATTCACTGATTCAATATAGACCCTTTAAATCAATGATGTGCATAGTAAAAGAAAAAACTCATAGCTATAACAGCACATAACTAACTCTCTTCCCTGCCTCAGAATTGGTTATTAGCTTCATTTTTGTCCTTGCTTTTGGCTTCTAACTTGTATGATCTAATGCATTACTTATTCGCTTATTAGTGGGGAAAAGTGAATCCTTCCTCCTTCCTTCTCAAACCCTTTCAGCTATGACCTGAACCACAAAGGAAATTTTCAGTGGAATAAGTTGGACAGTTCACTCTAGCCGGGCAATCAGTTTGTTTTTGGGAGTTAAAAGCAATCAAGTGTCAATAGAAATCTCATGCAAACTAAACATAGCATGTAAAAGGATGTCAGACTTGATCCCCAGATGTTGGACCTGTGGGGCAGACCACTTCATTATTGATCCACCATGCTGTCATGGCTAATCCTTTAATTGCTTATACTAATATAAATATTTGCTATACCAACATAGTTAAAATTATTTCCAAGTCTTACTTATTCCCAACCCTTACTGCATGCAGTAGAGCTTATTACATTCTAGATGCCAGTCTTGGCTGAGAAGGGACTTTGGCTCAAACTACATGCCCAGTTATAAGATTAAATAAATACACTAGCCAACAACCAAAACTAAATAGAAACTTTTAACTGAAGCACTACTAATTCAGCTATCTTCTAATTATTTTGTTGTCTGCATGTTGTATTTCTTCTAGTATTAAAATTGTTATACATCTGGTGTTATTGTTGTCTTAAAATAATTACTGCAATTGCTGTACTTTGTTGCCACACTCTCCCATTTCTCTGAGACATGCATGGAAATAATTTACTAGCTAACCACATCAGTTTTACAACAAGTATCATATTCATATACAAACAAATAACTCATTTAATATAGTATAAATCTAATAAATTTAAGAAAAAAAATCTGAAGCAAGATTGTACTCTGTAGTTCAATTAGAGCCAGTTTGTTACAGACTAAAAATAAATGACAATGTACACCATTACTCTGACAGCTGCTCACCAGCCTTGCTGTACACTATAACCCTGAAGCTTTGTTTTTCATGCTGTCTCAGACACCAGCCACCTGATGCAGCCCAATCTAGGGGTGAAACAAATGCACACTGCTTCAGCTTGCATCCCAAACAGCCCCCAAACCCAAACAATAGCAATTTCTACCTTTCCTGAAACACCCCAGCAGGCTGCATCACAAGGTAATGCATGACAGAAACTAAATGCATTTGCACTTTGTACACATTACGTTACATTACACAACACTTACAGTTATTTTAGAGTCAACGGATTTGATAAGCAAAAGTTTACGACTTAAAAATTAAATAATTATGGAATGAAATAAATAGTAACGCACCTGTTTTGATTGCAGAAGAACAGCTGAAAGAAGCAGCAATTTGCAAATAATTAAATTGAAATCCACAGTCCTTCTGATTGCCTTGCTCTCTGTGTACTTTGGAGACTCTTGTGCCAAAAATAAAAAAAAAAATGTTTTCAAAACTAAATGCGAAACTCCCGGAAAGAAAAAAAACAATATGATAATCTCAGGTCCAACGCCGAAAACTGACTGACTGATTCTCGCTCTTTTCCCAGCACATAAAGCCTACGAAGAGAGCGACAACCAATCAGCAGCATTTGCCCAGCAAGCACGTCATGACGTGCCTGCAGACATCGCAGTCCGAGCCCCTTCCATATCTATGCAGTTTGTGTCTCAACCGCATAGACTTCTGGGCATCACAATGATGTCTTCATTGTTCCCGGGCTGCAATGAAAACATTGCAAGAATTTAAAAACGCTGTTGCGATTGAAGTGCGCAATGCGCATGCGCGTACTTTCGATTCGCGGACTCGAAATTTAAAGTGGAATAAAAAGATTTTTTTTTTACATTAAAAAAACAAACTACAGAGTTCTAAACAAAAAGCTGAGGGGGCTGCAGTCCGGCAGTCCGATGCCACGAGCCGCCCCTGTCTTTATCTGCTCTTTTTTTTTCAAAAAAATACAGTATTTAAATTGATTTTAAGTGTGTGGAAGGAATATTAACTGAACTGGAAGTTTTCACTCTGCTCTTCAGTTAGTCCCACCCACCCTCCCTGTTTTTGTTTTGGTGTTAATCTTAGTGGCCTTGCAAGTGCCCGCCCCTCTTGTAAATTTGTGTTTGGATACTCCTTCTGGGCCCATCTCATTTGCTCACTCAACTGAGTGCAGTGAGATCATATTCTGATTTCAGGCACTCCTACTGTGCACAAAGAGAGCATCTGGGAAACAGAAAAAAAAAATAAAAAATTTAAACTTGTTTCCTGCCTTTCCTGTTAAGTGGTATAGACTATTTGTAGGCTTCTGAGCCCCCAAGCCCTTCTGTGTTGGAGGGAAGCCTTCTAGCTTAGTTTTTTTTTTCTTATAACTAGCCAGTTTTCTAGTTTCAGCACTCAAATCTGTTTCTTTGATCTCAGCACTTGTTCAGAAAAAAAAAATAAATTCATCTGCTTTTACTGTACTTGTGTTTCTACCTACTTTTTTTTACTTTTGCATCATCTTAAAAGTACTCAATTATATTTATTACTGCTTGGTGTAACTCATTTTAAGCCTTTTGGTTTAAACACTTGGGCTTCGGACCAGTTGTTTTGCACTGAGAGGGTTTGTGGTCTGCATTGTAGTGGCAGAACAGGTAGCTTACATCTTTCTAGGTTGGGAACTGCTGATTGAGGGCTCAGTGTCTGTTATTCTAAAAGTGTATTAATTCTGGTTTAAGCACTTGGGCTTTCAGGCCAGTTATTTTACATTAAGAGGGTTCGTGGTCTGAACTTTTGTGGGAGGAGAGGCTGGACTCTGCCCTTCTGAGCTGGGAATTTCTGGTTGAAGGCTTATAGTGCATGCATATCTGAACTGCTTCTTACTGAAGTTGGTGTGCCTTGTTTGCTGTGGCATAGACTGGATTTGGGCCTGCTGGATCTAGCTTTGTTTGTGTAACTTGAGCACTAATCCAGGCATTCTCTAAAGTATTCAGTTGTATTTATTACTGCTTGGTAGTAACTTGATTAAAGTGTAGCTATCATTCTAAGTCTTTTGGATTAAGCACTTGGAGCTTCAGACCAGTTGTTTTACATTAGGAAGGTTTGTGGAATGCACTGTGGTGGCAGGACAGGTAGCTTTCATCCTTCTAAGTTAGGAACTGCTGATTGAGAGCCCAGTGTCTGTTATTCTTAAAGTGTATTAGTTCTGGTTTAAGCACTTGGGCTTCAGGCCAGTTATTTTACATTAAGAAGGTTTGTGGTCTGCACTCTTGTGGGAGAAGAGGCTGGACTCTGCCCTTCTGAGCTAGGAATTTCTGGTTAAAGGTTTATAGTGCCTGAATATTTGAACTGTATCTTGATGAAATTGGTACACCTTGTTTGCTGTAGCATAGACTAGATCCAGGCCTGCTGAATCTAGCTTTGTTTATATGCTTGTTGTTTGTTTGCTTGTTATTTCCCTGGAACGCTAATTCCACCTAATACGCAGCTTCTCAGCGCTTCTGTGGATCACTAGTGATATCTGCATTGCTTACTGTACTTATTTCCTTGTTTCACTTGAAAGAAAGTTACTGTTTGTCATTTTTGCATTTAAGTTACCTGTAACACATTGCACTTAAGTTACCTGGCACTTGCTCACTAAAGCAATTATATAAGTCAGCACTAAAAATTAAAAGCACTACAACCTCACTCCCCACTGGCCCTGGTTTTCAATTATTAAGGAATTCCCAATATTATTCTAGCATGTCCAAAGGTCAGTTGTCAATCTCCTCTTCGGTCCAGCTGGTGAATCTGGGAATCTTGAGGCAATGTTACAACTGCTTCATGTACACAGACAAACCTCTCCTCCTCCCAACAAATTCCAACACATGTGAGAGATGCAAACATATAACCAAACTAGAGGCTAAGCTCTCTCAACTCAGTACTTGCATAACCAGTCAGGAGGAGAAGGAAACCACACTCACTACAATTCCAGTCTCACATAGACCTACCATGACAGCAAACCGAACACATAATCACACAAAAACATACTCGGAGGCTCTAAATAAAGATCTGCCAAAGCAGCAGAGACCTCCAAAGCAGACACCCAAGCAGCCGCTACCCCAAAAACAAAACACGTGCAACACATATCTCACAAAGCCAGTGTGCCAAACAGTCACAGCCTTAAGCCTAATCAACACACCTGATACACTTGTAATAGGTGACTCTATCGTCAGGCACACTGACATCCCGCTCACCAGGCTGAACAAGGAGAGGGTCACGGTGAGCAGCCTGTCGGGTGCTAGGATCCGCCACATAACACAAGCACTCAGGTCACTCCAAGGCAAGTACAAATATGACTCAGTCATTGTCCATGCTGGTGTGAATGACCTGAGGCACCTCCCTGGACTACATGAAAAGAGACATAAAGGAGCTCTCTAAGTATGTAGCCCAGGCCGGTATGACCCTGACCTTGAGTAGCATCTTACCCTCACCAAGAATGATGGCACAATATGAAGACAAGACGATCAATTTCAACAATTGGCTTAAGTACTGGTGTCATTCAAAGGGGATCCAATGCCTGTCAGCTTGGGATGATATGCTTGACAAGCCACGATGATTCGCTAGGGACGGCTTGCACCTGTCACCCCTGGGCTTTCGGACATTGGCAAAGGCTCTTGCTACCCCATAGTGCCTTTTTAGGCAAGGCTCAAAAGACAAAACCCACCTCCATAGGTATCACAAGGGATAAGAAACCAAGAGTAATGCTACTCAACGCCATAAGTCTAAACCTCAAGATCCATGCACTCGAAACTCTCCTTAGCATGGAGAACCTCGATATCTGTGCGGTAACACGAACCTGGTTCAGGGCTCCCAGAGCACCCCAGCACTACCAGGTTATACCTCATACCATGCTTTCAGTCCAAAACTTGGACGAACCACAAAAGGAGGGAGTATCGATATTCATCAAGATACCCACACCTCCAGGTTGGTGGCAAAGCACGAAGCATCAGAGACTATCCATGTGCAACTAACAGTGGATAAAACTGCCTTCCAGTTTATAGCCTGCTACAGACCACCCTCCCAAACCCAGGAACCCCACTCGGCCTTCCTGAGAACACTGGAAAATATGAAGGTCTCTCCAAACACAACCATTATATTGGGTGACTTCAACTACTCCAAACATAGACTGGGAGCATTACTCTAGCTCCAACACCCCCAGCTCAAAGGTTCCTAGAATTTATAAACTCAAATGCTATGGAACAACTTGTTACCACTCCCACAAGAGGGGCAAACATACTGGACCTGATCATCACCAACATGGGGACTCTATGCTCCAGACCAGAAGTGTATCCCTCACTGGTAAGATCAGACCATAAACTAATCTCACTGGATATTCACATCGACCCCACCCCCTGCCCAGAAAACCACAGTGAAAAACTTCTCTAAAGCAAATTTCACACTCCTCAAAACTGAGGTGGAATACTTCAAAGCCTCCGGGCCTGTGGAAAATACGGCCAAATCAACTGGACGCCAAAATCCTTTATAAAGCGTGTGATTCTGTGAACACCTTCAGGAATGCATGGATCATGATCCCAAATAAAACCAAGACCCAATCCTCCAAAGGTAGGCGTCTTGTCTGGTGGACCCAGCCATAAACAAACTATACAATAGAAGGAGGCTACTAAATGATAGAGCAAAATCCCAAAAGGAAGTTGCAGCATCACTGATCAGTATTAGCAAAAATACTACTGGCACACATAAAATTGTCTAAGGCCAGCTTCGTAGAAAAATTGCACAGGACACTAAGGATAATCACAAGGCTTTCTTTAGTTATGTTAGGAACCTGGGTGGTAATTCCCAGATATGCTCAGAATTAGTCCAAATGACAAAAATACACTGAACCCACAGACATTGCCAACATCCTAGCTGCCGCTGACAGGTTCAGCGCAAACTCCCCCCACCACAAAGGGCAAATATCTATCCCAGCAGAGTGCTGCCCTGACATCTCAGGATGCTCAGGTAAGAACGCCCTCTCCAAAGCAAAAACACAGCATCAATGGGACCAGATGGTTTCCCGGGCTGCATCCTACATGAACTCCAAGAAGAGCTAAACCCAAACATAAAACTACTGTTCAATCTCAGCCTTACTACAGGATATGTGCCCAAAGAGTGGCGTACAGCAACGGTGGTCCCTCTCCACAAAGGTGGTGCCTCAACGGATCCTGGAAACTATCACCCCATAAGCCTGACTAGCTTGGTCTGCAAAAGCTATGGAAAGGATCATCATGGACCTAATAAATAAAAGATATTGGGGACCTACAAACACTGGATCCTACCCAGTTCGGCTTTGTTAAGGGCAGATCCTGCCTCTTAAACCTGGTTGATTTCTTTGAAACAGTCACCAAGGCCATTGACAAGGGAAGGTGGTCCACACAGCCTACCTGGACCCAAAAAGCCGATACAATACCCACTCGGGCATTATAGATAAGCTCACCAGCTTAAATATAAACCCCTATGTCACTAGATGGGAAAATTGGCAAAACTTTTTTGGGTCCCCAAAAAAGGACAAGGGAAACCCCACCCCAAATTTGGGGGGGTTAAAGGGAAATTGCTGGAAAGGGGCCAAAAGTTCCCCCGAAAACCCCCCAAAACCAGGTTAAACCAAAAATGGTTTTGGGTTTCCCCCAAAAAAAAAGGGCCCCCCAAGGTTTTTCCTTT
>NW_025056466.1:0-6142 GCF_019279795.1 Protopterus annectens | reverse complement strand
GGATCTGTGTCCAGTCAATGCACCTGCTTCTGATGACAGTACCCAGTCTGGATTGGTACCGGATAGGGGTCCGTAGCCCCCCTGCAAGGCACAGGAAATGTCCGTGGCCACAGACACTGATCTGTATGACCTGGCAGGTACAGTCCCCACAAACACCAGTATATGGCAGCCATGAGGTGGAACTGGGGCATCCATACACACATGCAAATTGACAACACCTGGGGCTCCCCACCGCCACACTGCATCAACATTGCCCCACCTTGTACTGCTGTCCCTCACCAACACACATACACATACATGTAAATTTGGTGGTATCGGGTGGCAGACTCAGGCATACCAAGTTCACATGTATATGATGAAACTGTGCCCCCTCCTGCAATCTGTAACATCAGTGCAGGTACAGGTTAACATGTTGCTGATGCACAGGGTGACAAATAGAGGGAGTAATAGTATCATGTTGTTAACAATACTGTGTGCTGATATAATTGTGGGTATATCCTAGCATGCCTGATGCAGTACGGGTATGATTGTCTTGTACTGTTGTCACACCCATGGAAATAAGTGTATCATCTGTACATGTTGGCATACTGGTGGTCAACAGAAGGCTACATACATAGGTAGCACAGGGGATAAGGTAATGAAAGTATTGATAAGCAATGATGGACATTGTTGCCCACACTGGACTCTGCAATGTGGATATTTGAGGATGTTGATATGTGTGCAGTACTACACGACTGGTACAGGACATACAGGAGCACCCTAGCACTGCAAGCACACATCTCATACCATGCTAGACAGCCCCAACACACAGAACAAACTGTCACAGGGGGGAGAGTCCCCATACATGTCAGGGATACTGTGGTGGCAGGCCGGGCCCCCGGAAAATGAAGGGGTTTTGTTTTTTTTTTTTTAAAAATCTGACCTGTGTTTTTCCCATGAAAGTGTAAGTTAAACTGTTACCTACTGGAAGTGGTACAGCTTGTTTGTTGTACAATGGACTACATGCAGCCCTGCTTACTGTAGCTTTGTTTGCATGCATGTTTGCTTGCAGTTACCCTGGAACACTGATCCCACCTGAAAGGGGTTACAGAGCTTCTGTGGATTTAGTGACATCTGCATAGCTTTATATGTATGTCCATGTCTCACTTGACAGAACGTCACTGTTTGTCCGGGTCACATGTATGTTGCCTGTGACACATTGCATATGATTTAAACTGGCATTTGTCCACGTGAGCAGTCATATATGCCACTAACTAAAAGGCACCAAACATACTCACCTTCGGAACCACCCCACTAAACCCCCAGAAGTCTAAACCTCAAGATGCATGACTAAACCTCCTTAGCATGGAGAACATGATATCTGTGAAGTAACAGAAACCTGGTTCAGGGCCCTGAAAACACCCAGCACTACCTTTTAACCCCCATGTTTTAGCCCCAAAACTTGGACAACCACAAAAGGGGGGGGAGTATGATATTCATCAAAGATACCCACACCTCCAGGTTGGTGGCAAAGCACAAAGCATCAGAGACTATCCATGTGAAAAAGTGGGAAAAACTGCCTTCCATTTTATAGCCTGCTACAGACCCCCCTCCCAAACCCAGGAACCCCACTTGGCCTTCCTGAGAGAACCCCAAAATATGAAGGACTCTCCAAACACCATTTTTGGGTGCCCAACTCCCCAAACAGACGGGGAGCATTACTCTAGCTCCAACACCCTAGCCCAAAGGTTCCTAAAAAACTCAAATGCTATGGAACAACTTGTTACCACTCCCACAAGGGGGAAACATACTGGACCTGATCATCCCCAAACATGGGGACTCTATGCTCCAGACCAGAAGTGTATCCCTCACTGGTAAGATCAGACCAAAACTAATCTCACTGGATATTCACATCCTGACCCCCCCCCGCCCAAAAAACCAAAAGTAAAAACCTCTGTAAAGCAAATTTCACACTCCTCAAAACCAGGTGGAATCCTTCAAAGCCCGGCCTGGGGAAAATAGGCCCAGGGAGAATCATTTATAAATCCCTTTTTGAACACCTTCAGGAATGCATGGATCAGTGATCCCAAAAAAAAAACCAAGACCCAATCCTCCAAAGGCAGACGCCCTGTCTGGTGGACCCCAGCCATAAAAAAACAACAAAAAAGGGAGGAAGCTACTAAATAAAGAGCAAAATCCCAAAAGGGAAGGCATCACTGATCAGTATTAGCAAAAACTAGGGGCACTCATAAAATTGTCAAGGCCAGCTTCGAGAAAATTGCACAGGACACTAAGGATAATCACAAGGCTTTTTTAGTTATGTTAGGAACCTGGGTGGTAATTCCCAGATATGCTCAGAATTAGTCCAAAATTACAGTGAACCCACAGACATTGCCAACATCCTAGCTGACAGGTTCAGCGCAAACCCCCTCCAAAAAAGGGCAAATTTTATCCCAGCAGAGTGCTCCCCCCTGACATCTCAGATGCTCAGGTAAGAGCCGCCCCAAAGAAAAAACACAGCATCAATGGGACCGGGGTTCCCGGCTGTCCTACATGAACCCAAGAAGAGCTAAACCCAAACATAACACTTGTTCAATCTCAGCCTTACTACAGGATATGTGCCCAAAGAGGGCGAAAAACAGTGGTCCCTCCCATAATGGTGGGGGGCCTAAAAGATCCTGGAAACCACTGCCATAAGCCTGACTAGTTTGGTCTGCAAAGCTATGGAAAGGATCATCATGGACCTCATAAATAAAGATTTTCCCAAGGACTGGATCCCCATTTGGGCTTTTTTGGGGCAGCTCCTGCCCCCCAAACCTGGTTGATTTCTTTGAAACAGTCACCAAGGCCATTGATGAGGGGGGTTTCCATACAGCCTACCAATAAAACCCTTTGATAAACAATCCCCCTTGGGCTTTAAGGTAAGCTCACCAGCTTAAATAAAAACCCCTATTAGATGGATTGCAAACTGGCTCAAGGACAGAACCCACATGGTTAGAATTGCTGGAGCCATGTCAGACCCCAAACCAGTTACAAGTGGTCCCACAAGGCTCAGTCCTGGGACCTCTTGTTGGTATATTTTTGGAGGTACGGGCCCAAACGGAAGGACGGGCTGACCAATTTAAAATGACTGCAAACCACAAACCCACTCTCCAGCTGACACAAGCATCCCCCAAAAAGGGCCTCTGAAACAGACAACTGGTGCCAGAGCCATGGCCTCAAGCAAATCCCAAAAGGTGTATAGTCACCCTTTTTAAAAACAGTGCCCAAAAACCACATAGGTGGTAATCCATTAAAGTAAATTGGGCCCTTTGGGACCCAAGTTGATAGAAACCCCATTTGAAAACCCAACCCAAAGTGGTTAGAAAACATTTTAAAAGCCCACCTAATCATGAAGGGATTCACATCTAGGGGAGGTCATCGTCCCTTTTACTCATCCCTCATCAGGCCCAAATTGGACAATGCCCTTTTTGGGGTGTACCACCCGACACTGCAGCAACTGGAAAGACAAACCTCACCAAGAGGATCAAAGGCTCAAACAGATGCCAAAGCTGCCCGGGTTTAAAAAAACCCAGCCCACTCAGTGGCATACCCCTGTTCAGAGGCGATCTGTGCCTTTTAAAGCCATGTCCAACCGAATTAATGGACATGCTGCACCAGAATATCCAAATCCCATCAAACCGCCGGGCCGGGGACTTTAACCCCAGCACTGAAAAAATAGGACATGCCAGGGACAGACATAACCCAGAGGCCCCTTCACTCTGGAATAAAAATCCAGGGTTTGGCAGGGGGAAACTTGATGAATGGGGGATCGAGGGGATCACTTTTGTGTCACTGTTAGACAGAGGCAGTATACTAACCCCAAAAGGGAAAACAAAAAATTTAAAAAAGGGGGGCAAAGCCAAACACATTCTGGCTGGGGTTATAAATGCCCCAGGGCAGATAGCCCAGTATGAACCTATGAACCTATGTACCTTGTTCCCACCCCCTGTGCTGTTAATCACCATGGCAATCACAGTACTATGGTAAAGTGCAAAGGTCACTTGTCAGTCACCCCCATGGTACAGTTGTGGAATATGTGGGTTTTGGCAATGTCACATACATGTCACAGTCAACCCCCCACCTAAAACATGGATGTACAACACATGTATGAGATGCAACCACATAGCCAAACTGAGGGCTCACCTGAACCCCTTACTATAACTGTCAGGTGGCATGTACTACAGTGACTACAATAATTTTGGCCCCGACTACACTGACAGCAATCCCAAAAATGTGAACACACTGGGCCATTTTGGACCCCAGAATAGCATCCTGCCTGAGCAGCAAAACCTCTGGGTGGCCCCAGGCAAGTGAACACAGCCCTGCAACACATAGCACACAAATCCTGGCCAAAAAGTCACAGCCTTATGGCTAGACAACACACCTACTACAGTTGTGTTAGGGACCTTTATTGTCCAGTAAATGAGGTGCCACCAGGCTGGACAAGGTGAAGGTCCCAGTGATATGCCCGGGCACTATGGTCCACCACATAAAGCATACAGGAATCAGAGGCATGGCCCCATATGACTTAGTCATTGTCCATGCCACTATGGTTTACTGTGATGTACCCCCCTGGGCTACATGATAGGGAAAATGGAAGGGTCTCTGAGCATGTCCCGGCTTTCCCTGACCTTGGGTTTGGGATCAACCCTCACCAGGAATGCTGCTTCTTTAAATTACTGTTAAAAACACCCCCCCAAATTTGCATGTAGTCACTGCATTGTTTTGGAACAACTTGTTTTAAAATCCCCCACAACAGGGGACAAAGCCCCGCAAACCCCCGTTTAACCCAACAACAAAGTTTTCATAAAAAAGGCCCCCAGCAAGATGTGTTCCTTGCCTTTTTTTTTTTTTTTTTTTTTTTTTTTTTTTTTTTTTTTTTTTTTTTTTTTTTTTTTTTTTTTTTTTTTTTTTTTTTTTTTTTTTTTTTTTTTTTTTTCCCCCCCCCCCCCCCCCCCCCCCCCCCCCCCCCCCCCCCCCCCCCCCCCCCCCCCCCCCCCCCCCCCCCCCCCCCCCCCCCCCCCCCCAGGGGGAACAATTTTCTTTTACAAACCCAAAAAAACATTTACCACCATTACAAAAACCCCCCCGGGCCCCCCAGAAAAGAAAAAACCAACCCTTCCCCCCCCTTAAAATTTTTTTAAAACCCAGGGGCCCCCCAAATTTTCCAAATTTTTTTATTCAAAAATTGGGGGTGTCAGCAGGGGAAATTGAAGGTCCTACATATGTGTTTTAAAACATACATCATCTGTGTCCATTGCCATTACGGGTTTTTAAATTCATGCATTTTTGGGAACAACCCACACACCAACAAAAACACCATTTGGGGAATTAAAACCCCAATAACTGTTATGACAGAGGGGAAATGAGCGGCGTCTATTTGCATTACTGGGGGGTTTCCTTTTCCGCTGTACTTTAGGGTGCTGACATCATCTTTTTAGAAAGGGAATGGCACCGGGTGTGTTTCTGTTGAAAAAGGGCATTTCTCTCACACCCACCCCCCCCACACACACTTGCAGGATTCAAACCCTCCCTAACTATGTTATGACACTAGAGCGATGGAGGCTTTTTCATTACTGGGGGGTTTCCCCTTCCCCTGCTGTATTTAGGGGGTGCTGACATCATCGGTTTTAAGAAGGGGGAGTGTGCATCCTGTGTGTTTTTCCCAGTTGCCAAAGGGACTTTTCCCCTCACACAGACTTGCACACCACCCCCCCCACCCCTTTTGCAGGATTCAAACCCTACCTAACTATATTATGACACTTGAGTCCCTTGCAGGCACTACCCAATTACTGGGATCTTCCCGGGTATTTATAGGGTGCTGACATCATTATTTCTAAAGGATGTACATCTGTACTACCTGTCATGGGGATACATTATATGCTTTTGCAACCTACTTCAGGGTCAGAATTCCAGGGGTTATGTTCTATACCATGCTTATGACCACAGGACCTGCACACAACACAACCAGTTGGACCCCCCTACATCCAGGACACACTTTGTTTCCCCGGGGAAACGTCCCGATATGCAGGTTTCACATACACCATTCCAGTTTTTAAAAAGGTACAGGTATATTGTGGGGGCTTCCCCCCAACATTACCCCCACTACAATTTTGAGTCC
>NW_025056465.1:0-6650 GCF_019279795.1 Protopterus annectens | reverse complement strand
TGCTAAAGACCATTCAAACCTGGTCCTTTTTTTTTTTCCATCTCTAACTTTCTTCTTCCTTTGGGAAGTATTTTATGCTTGGTGTTATTGCCCTTTGTCAACAAACGAGATCTGGGTACTTACTGCCTTGCATCATGGGATATGGGGCTGCCTCGAGCTGGTAAAAGGAGTTCTCGAGCAAAAGCAAGTGCCGAGTCGGGGAGGATGGGCTCCGAACCCATCAAGCAAGAAAGAAGGCGAGAGAAGACAACTAACATGGAACGTTATGGTAGGTACATAACTTCTTAATTTGTGTTGTTTCATTTTCATCTGATTCAAAATCTCTCACTCTTTCCCCTTTCTGATATTGTCACTGTCAGTTTCTGGTGTCCAGCAAACCTCATCTGAGACTCTATCTGTAAAATTTTCTATGCTCTACCCTGCTGTAGGTATAAATATGTCCCCTAACCTAAAAACCTAGAGATGTTCTTCATCTCACATTGCTGCAGTCCTAACACTTGGGTAGTCCGCTGTCCCTCGGTCGGCCCGAATATCAGAGTTTTGGCGTGGGTCGGGGCGCATTTGACTGACATCAAAACGTCAGGGTAAAAAATGCGCATGACCCCGCCATATCCTCAGTTTTTTTCCCGCATGGTCCGATGCAGAAGCAGTGTTGCAAGTGCTGTTGGCTTTCTAAAATTTTTTTTGGGAGTTTCAGACCAAGTGAGTTGGTTAAGTACCCTTTGGGGAATATTTTGGTTTTTCTTGCCTCAGTGGTTTCCCGGATGTCAAAAAAAGTGAATAACTGTATTTCTTGTGGGAAACAGATACGCTGGGGATTACCATAATTTGTGTATACCTTGTTTGGGACCTGAGCAGGGCGTTGTTGGGTCCCGCTTTGTGCTAGGTTCAAAACGCACTATCAGGTTGGATTGTGCCAGGTTGGTCTTTGGGGGGTGCAATTAAAAAATGCCGTCGGATGCTCCCCCCGGCTTCCTAAAAAGCGCAAGGACAAGGCTGTTAAACCTAGGTTAAAAGGTCGCCAACCCCGGTTCTTTAGGGGGTCAGTGGAACCGGTGGTTCCCGGAGGCCTCCCGGAGTCCCAGGGAGAAACTCTGCTTTTTCAGGATGTGGCCTCCCAGGAGGCAAGTCAGGCTAAGGGGGTTCTCAGGTTTTTCTCCCCCCCCTTCCTAAGGTGTCTAGGCCCTCTTCTGTTCCAAGGCTTCTCCTAGAGGCAGATCTAGTTTAGCTTTGGGTGTCACTCCTAGTTCTTCAGGTTCTGTGCCCAAGAAGCACATGCTTAAAATGGCAGAAGATTTAATTACTTTAAATTTGAGGTTTTATGCCCCTCCTGATAAGAGGCCTAGGATGGAGCCAGTGTTGGGGGTTATGAGCAGGCTTCAGATGTTCTGAGTCTTGCTGAAGATTTGCAGGAGTATTCTCATTATTCTGACTCTGATGTTGATGATTCTACTCCTTCTGCTTCTCCTCCTGAGGATTTTTCTTTTCAGAGACCCTTCACTCCATGAGAGAGCACTTTAAATGGGAGGTCAGGACTTCTCTGACTCTAGGAAAAGGCTTAGGAAATTTTTGTTTTTACCCCAGCATAGGCCTTTGGCTATACCTCCTGTTTTGACTGTGGTGGAAGATGTGTTTGCAGTGGCTTCTCTTAATCCTGATTCTTGCCTCCTGCTCCTGTTAAACCAGATAGGTATTACAGGGTGCCTGAAGCTCATAAGTATCTTTTTAAGAGTCCTAGGGCAGACCCAGAGACTGTTAGCCAGGGCCCAAGGGTGTTAAGGCTTCTGTTGTCAAGAATCCGGTTCCTGCAGAGAAAGAGGCCAGGGCCTTGGATAGATGGGGAAAGAAAGTTTATACTTCTTCCACCTAGCCATGAGAGCTTTGAATTGCCAGTTTCATATGTTAAAATATCAAAATTATCTGCTTTCACAGTTGAAATCTAAGGTTGATGCTCTGGCGGAAGGTATTGATTGTAAAGAGTTACAGGATTTAGTGCATGTTTCTGAACAGGTGGGTAAGCATTCTTTGCAATGTGGTTTTGATGCTGTACAGGCCTCCTCTAGGGTGGCTGCCACTGGGTCAGTTCTTGCAGGCATGCCTGGCTGAGGGATCAAAATTTATCTGACCATGTTAAAACTAGGATTTTGGATGCCCTTTGCAATCTGATGTCTTGTTTGGTTCTCCTGTTGAGGCAGTTTTAAAGAAGATGGAAGACAAGGCTAAGTCTATGCAGACTGTTAAAGATTTTTTGCAGGTTCAGCCTCCAAAGTTTAGTAGAAATTGGCCTACTAAGGGGTGGACGTATCCTTCTTATGATTCCCAGTCTAGGGGTAGATCTAGCGTGGCAGGGGCAGAGGTCAGGGCTCTTTAGGCCTAGAACAGGAGTTCTCCTGCACAGTCTTAGTGAGGGCAGGGGTCAGTCCTTTGTAAACAGACCCAATGACCTACCTTTTCTGCTGCCAGAGCCTTCGCCTGGCGCACCTTTGGGAGGAAGGCTGGCACTTTTCAAAGAAAATTGGAGTTTGATTACCCAAGACAAATGGGTACTGGATATCATACATCAGGTTACAGGTTTTATTTCCTTTGCCTTTTCAAAGGCATGCCAGACTTTCCTCCTCCAAAAGAAGGGGCCACAAGAAAATTTTACCCAAATGGGGGCCATACAGCCTTCCCTGCCAGAAAGGGGCCTAGGATTTTATTCTTGTTCCTAGTACCAAAGGGGGAAACATGGAGACCAATTTTGGATTTATCCATCCTCAACACTTATCTGGACAAAGTTCAAAATGTTGACGTTGCACAGCTTTTACCTCTGCTGGGCAAAGATCATTGGATGGTAACTTTGGATCTCAAGGGCTTCCCTTTCCCTGTTCCTATCAGACTAAGTTGCGGGAAGTATTGCTTTTGAGCTTTCTTATCAGTTCTCTGCATTGCCCTTTGGCTTATCTACGCCCAGAGTGTTCACGTTCTGGCCCCAGTGATAGCTTTCTTCAGGCAAAAGGAATACAAATCTATCCTTTTTTGGGACGACTGCCTGATTCTCCAAAAAAGGGGAAGCTTCTTCATCATTTGGAATATGTGATAGCAGTGCTAAGATGCCTGGGTATTCGGAACGAAATAAAGTCCAGTCTAGTCCCCTCTCAGGACATGTGTTTTTGGGTGTGAGACTGAATACAGCATCCCAGAGGGCCCTTTTTAACCCCCGGACAAACAAAAGAGTTTTTCCCTTTTCCCTTTCAATATCTCATCAGTGGGCTGACTGCAAGGACAGTCCTTCAACCCTTTAGGGTTCATGGCATTTTGTATTCTGGTGTTTCCCCAATGCCAAACTGCATATGAGGAAGCTACAATGGTATCTCAAAAATGTATGGACACAGCACTGCCAGGATCTGGACACTGAAAATAATACCTTGCATTAAAAAGGAATTTTTTGGTCTCGGGTTCACCAAAAAAGGACCCCGGACCCGGCCAGGGAGTCAGATTTTAACGACAGATGCCTCAGAAAAATTTGGGGGCTCAGAATGGAAAGTGGATACAAGACAAGTGGCCTGCCAGACTAAAACATCAAAACAACAAAGGAGTTTTAGCAGTCCAGTTTTTAAGCTTTAAAGGGAAATTACTTCTTCCAGGGCAGGTGTTGATTCTAAAAACAACACAACTGTCATGTGGTACATCAACAAGAAAGGGGAACCATTCTTATCCTCTATGCAGGCAAGCAATGATTTTGTGGGAGACTGCTCTCAGTTTAAAAAGGGGTTTCTGCCAGGGCACAGAACTCCTTAGAAATGTGTTAAGAGACAAATCATGGATCCCCAGTAAACTGGATCTTCATGTATTTCAGAAATTGACAGTGTCCCGGGAACTCCAGACATAGATCTGTTGCTTCTCCCCTAAACCACCAGCTGCCAAAGTTTTGCACGGTTTCATCCCACAGCTTGGAAAGTGGATGCTCTTTTTTTCAGTTGGACAAATCTTCATGTGTATGCCTTTCCACCTCTGCCTCTCCTCTCAAAGGTACTTTGAAGGTCAGACAGGACAAGCCAAGGGTGATTTTGATAGCCCAGATTGGCCTCCCGCACTGGTACCCATACTGAGAAGTCTGATGGAAGCCTCCATGGCCTTTGCCTTTGATTCCACATCTGTTGTCCCCGGGGGACAGTTTTCTCAATGTCAAACTTCACCCCTTCACCTAACAGCTGGCATATTCTGTTTTAAACCATGTCCAACTTCCCCAAAAAGTTTTGAATGTGATTTTGGAAGCTAGAAGGCCTAGTACAAGGAAAGTGTCGATAAATGGAAGAGATTTTTGTTTTGGAGTGCAAAGGTTTGGGTGTTTCTGAGCCTAATTTAAGTGTGGCTCTTCAATATCACTGAGTTATTGGACAAAGGTTTGTCCTTCTCTTCTATTAAAATTTATGCTGCAGAATTTTAGCCCCATGACTGTGACCCACCATTGTTTTTCATCCTTTATTCAAGCAATTTCTTAGAGGGGGAAAGAATTTAAGAAAACTCCTACTCCTTTGGGATTCAATTTTGTGTTGGAGAAACTCACTCTACAACCTTTTGAGCCTGCAGCACTGCTGAGTTGAAATATTTGTCATGGAAGACTGCTTTTTTTTGGCCATTACCTCTGCAAGAAGGGTTTCTGAATTGCAGGCCCTTATGGTTGAGCCTTTTTAATTTTTTTAAGGACAGGGTATCTTTCACATTTAATCCTTCCTTTATGCCTAAAGAGTGGTTTCTAGTGGCTTTAAAATTAAAACTATTCATTTACCTACTTTTATACAAATCCCAAATAAAGGGGAAAAGATTTTGCACACTTTAGATGTACACAGGCAGTTGCGATATTTGGACAAGAACTAAAGGGGTTCAGACAATCTCAGCAGTGTAGTTTCTTTGCTTTGTGCTCTCAGGAGCCGAAGCCCGTGTCAAAAGGCTCAAACTATTTCCTAAGTGGATTGGATTTTGCATTGCTTTCTGTTATTCCCATCATGGCAGGAGTTTAGCTGGGATTGAGCCTCATTCCACTAGGGCTACCCTTGCTAACCAACTTTTTTGGGGGTGGCAACTAAGGATATTTTGGAGGCAGCCACTTGGAGTTCAGTGCATGTACCTTCTCTAGAGCATTACCACCACCTTCCATTGTACTCTAAATCCAGGGCTGGGTTTGCCACTGCACAATGTTGCAGGGCATTCTGTCAGCTCCTGCTTCATTATAGTTTAGCCATCCCCTCCCTTACCTCTGCTTTGGGATTCTACCCAAGTGTTGGGACTGCAGCAATGTGAGGATTAAGAAGAACATAGTACAGTTTATTTACCTACCATAAATGTAGATGTTCGAGAAGATCCACATTGCTACAGTCAATTTACCCTCCCTCCTTCCCCTCTGTAGTTTTGAGGTGGTTGTGTGTGGAGTTTAGGGTTATACAGCTGAGTATATTGTGTTTATTGTATATATTGTATATATTGTACATATTCTTGGTGTTAGGCTGGTTGATTGTTTTAGCTGTTGCCTATGGGTTTGGACCCCTTTTCTTTAGGGTCTTCTGACATCTGGGGCAAGAAAAAAGGGCTGAGGGATATGGCGTCGGTCATGCGCATTTGTACCCACAAGGCGTTCTGATGTCAGTCAAATCGCCCTGACCGGCGTCAGCCAGTGCTATACTCTGATATTCGGACCCGACCGAGGGACAATAGGACTACCCAAGTGTTAGGACTGCAGCAATGTGGATCTTCGAACATCTACATTTATGGTAGGTACAAAACTGTACTTTTTTTAGTCGTAAGACAGAAATATTAAACTCAATCTGAGGTACTTCAGTGAAAAGAAGGAAATTATGGGTAGGGAAGAAATCAGGACCTTGGATTCACAGCTTCATAAAAAGGCGCTGAGGTCAGATCTAGTTGGATCTGACAACCCATTGGCTGAACTGGACTAAAATGAGACAACATGGATTTATTATTATGGTAAGTACGTAACTTTTTTTACACATGACTCTGGCACCAGTTATTAGTTTGTGTCAGCCCCTCTAGGAGGATATTAGTCTCTTGAGGGGAATCGATGACTGCTCCTAATTTACAGTCTTCTGCAAACTTGGTCAGCCAGAGTTCCTTGACATTAGACTTGACTTCAGAGATGCAAATGCCAAACAGCAGAGGCCCCAGCACTGAGCCCTGGGGGGCACCACTAGTAACCAGTCTTTTTGTGGAGGTAAATTTCCATTTTCTAACTTCTTCAGTCCTGTCATTGAACTGGCTGACTACCCATTGGGTAACATATGGGTTAATACCAAACTTAGTGAGCTTGTTAACAATGTCTGAGTGAGGTACTGTGTCATATGCCTTGGCCAAGTCAAGGTAGGCAGTATGTACTGAATTACCCTCATCCATCACTGTGGTAACCATCTTAAAGAAGTCCATCAGATGTCACTGTGGTAACCATCTTAAAGAGGTCCACCAGATTTAACAGGCAAGATCCGCCCTTAAGAAACCCAGAGTGATCAGGGTCCAGTATCTGTAGGTTATCTATGTCATCATTTAATATAGCCATGATTATCTTCTCCATGGACTTGCACATCTGGCTATTGAGTTGGTAGTTTCCTGGGTCTATGAATGGGTAGTCCTCTATTCATTAGATATGAAGAGCTTAAAAA
>NW_025056464.1:0-7250 GCF_019279795.1 Protopterus annectens | reverse complement strand
ATAGGCACTTCTCAGGACAGGTTATGGCACATGCATCCCAACACAGCCATACCAGATGTCTGGAAGGGTACCACATAGGCAGATGTCCAGGGGTTCTCAGGAGCACTGCTGCTCATCATGCCACTGGCAGACGTGCACAGGTCTGACAACATCACGCATGTTCCAGGCTGTCATGGAGGCACAGGCACGTATAGAATGGTACACCAGACAGGGACTAAGGGCACAGAGGGCACATAACACCACTGTCATTGACAGTATCCATGACGTAGCAGGTGCCATCCGTCATTACACCGAGGTCACTGATAGACGTTGGGGACAGACATTAGATATCCTCCGCAATGTCATGTCCATGTGTCAGGACAGTGCGGGATGGTTGAGTCATCGACATGGATGTATGTCAGCAACATCAGCAGCTGGCAGTCACCGTGGACTTCCCTCAGGCCACAGCCACTCCCATAGTGCCAGTACCAGCCCCAGCAATGTTGGGGTGGGCTGTCCATAGAACGTCCTAGAAGACCATGTGCACGTGGCTCTGGACAGTCCCAGCAGGGACCTGTGTCCAGTGTACATCCATCCAACTCTGGGGATAGTACCCAATCTGGCTTATTACCTGATAGTGTCAGTAGCACCCCTGCCAGGCACAGGTACCGTATCCGTGGCCAGAGACAGTGATCTGTAAAGCCTCACAGGTACAGTCTGTGGCTGTCCCACAAATACCCGTATATGGCAGCCACATGGTGGAACTGTGTGCATGCAGACACACGCACATATCCCAGACACCTAGGGCTAACACATACCCACACACATTACATCAGCATTGGCCCATACCAGTATTATTGCCCCTCACACACACACACACACACACACACACACACACACACACACACACACACACACACACACACACACACACACATGTCGATTGGATGGCTAACTGTAGGCCTCTGGCAAACCAACAACACACCCTGTGCATATGATGAAACCTGTGCCACCTCCTGTCATCTGTAACATCAATGCAGGAACAGGCTACCATGGTGCTGATGCACAGGGTGTCTTTATAGCAGTATAGCAATGTTAGCATGTTGTCAGCAGTAAAGTGTAATGATATGCTTGAAGGTGTAGCTGAGCAGGCATGATGCATTAAAGCTATGATTGTCATTGTAGTGTTGTTTACACCAGTGTTTGTTCCAATTGTGTATTGTCCAGCCAAGTGCCACTTGGCTGATGTGTGCAGTATTGGCAGCATGTGTTAGAGAGTGGACAGTATGTGTGGGATGTGTGTAGCACAGATTTGCAGGTGTACAGTTGTGAACATTGTGGAGGTGCACTGTCTGCATGTACGCATAGTGGACACATGGGCAGGGTGGCATGCTCTGTATTACACAGTAACACTCCATAGTTTCTATTGGTGGCCAGTATGCATTGTACTACACACATTTCGGAACCTGACTACACATGTGTGTATGACATGGTTTAACACTGTGCTGTGGGTGATACTGTTACTATCTGTTATTGTTTTGCATTCTGGTAGTATACATCACTTCAACAGCCTGACCATAACCAATCGTTAGATGATGGCTTGACAACCGACACACAGATGTAGGACACACAGCAACATTTGGATCCTTCAGGTACTATACTATGCCAGTAACCACTGGTATTCACCTGCACCCATTACTGACACCACTCCTGCTTGGCATATAGCTCTCTTAGGTAAAAGTAATCACAGTAGGGATATGTCCGTCCACGTCTGGTAATGCATACTGTGGCCTATAATGCATTCTCCAGATGACACACACATCCTCCACAAGGGTATCAAACAGACAGATGCCTGTTGTCAAACCCATGCTGAAAAGTTATAAGCCAAACTAGGCATAGTCATCCACCTTTACAGAAGATATTATCCCCACAGTACTACATAAGGTAGTAGCCACCAACATGATGCACAGGTACCAATGTGTACATGCAACCAAGTGTTACATCATCTCTCCTTTGTTGATCACATTTCCAAAGGTATTTTGAAATCCCTCAGTGGATCACATAAGCAATAAGGGGTCTGCATGCATATCCACAAAGGTTGTTCTACACCTGTTATGAATAGTTATCATTGACAGGCTTTGCTGCGTTTGAACAGGTCTGACATATACCTCAGCCATAAACCCTCTCTCACACATTCCAATAGGAACCGTAATGAGTTTGTGTGACACAGATGACATAGGCCAGGGATCACTGCAGTGGCTGGGCTTGTCACAGGCATACAGATGTGACCTAAGGTCTGGAAAACAGCAGCACAGTCTGGCAAAGATGACAGCTGTGTTCTTGGAGAAAGCAGGGTTCCACACATGCAACCACTGAGGTAACATGTACGTATATGTATTTGCCACACAGCTAGCTCACATGTGCAATGCATACTGATATGTCATACAGTAGTAAAAGCAAAACCCACAACACATTGGCCAACAGTGTCACACACATACAACACACACACTCACCAAGTGCAGGATTCAAACCCCTACTTAACTACTCCATGATACTACAGGAGTACACATTAACATGACGCTATACACATTGCTGGGAGTTTTCTTTCCACAGGTATATTTGTAGGATGGTGACATCATCAGACTTGACAAAGGTTAGTTTACCGCTTTGGAGTTGTTTTACTACTCTCCTAAAAGGTTGCTCCTTCCCAAGGAGACCACACACAAACACACAGTTGTCCAGTGCAGGATTCAAACCTCTATCTAACTACTTCATGATACTACAGAAGTATACATTAACACGACGCGCTATACAGATTACTGGGAGTTCTCTTTTCCTCAGGTATATTTGTAGGATGGTGACATTATCAGACTTGACAAAGGTTAGTTTACCGCTTTTAAGGTCTCTTACTACTCTCCTAAAAGGTTGCTCCTTCCTAAGGAGACCACACACAAACACACACAGTTGTCCAGTGCAGGATTCAAACCCCTACCTAACTACTTCATAATACTACAGGAGTACGCATTAACACAACACCTTATACACATTACTGGGAGTCTTCTTTTCCACAGGTATATTTGTAGGATGGTGACATCATCAGACTATACGAAGTGGGTTACATTAGGTGACATTAGATGGGCTACATTGAAGGAATGTCTAAACACTTTGGCCATGTGATCATCAAAGGTGAGTTTACTATCTACCTGTGTCCCCAGGACCATAATGATTTTCTCCGTACATGCTGGATTACCACCTATGTGGTAATTTGTGTGCACTTTGTTTTACCCAAAGGGGATGACTATGCATTCTTTGCCATTCAGCTTGAGGGCATTGTTTTGACACCAGATATCTGTCTCTGTAAGACACTTCTGGAGGATGTCTGTGTCAGCTGTACAGTCGATTATGGACCACAGTTACCATTCATCTGCAAACCTGTTCAGCCATACACCTCACATGCTTGCCTGTACCTCTGAGCAGTATCTACTGAACAGGCGGGGTCCCAGGACCAAGAACTGTGGGAAGCCATTTGTGACTGGCTTAGAGTTGGACATGGCACCAGCAACTATGAACATGTGTGTTTGATCTGTGAGCCTTGGCCACCCATCCTGTGACATAGCTGTTAATGTTCAAGCTGGTACACTTGTCCATGATGACAGAGAGGGGAATATGTAGTAAGCCCTTAGCGAGGTCAAGGTGGGCTGTGTGGACTACTTTCACCTCCATCTATGTTCTTGGTAACTGTTTTAAATAAGTCAACTAGGTTTGGGAGCCAGGCTCTGCCTTTAACAAGGTGAAGTTGTGTAGAGTCCAGTGTCTGGAGATCTCCAATGTCTCAGTGTATGGGTTCCATGACGATTTGCTCAATAGCTCTGTAGAGCCGGCTGAGTAGACATATTGGGCAATGGTTTCCAGGTTCTGTTGTGGCACACCCTTTGTGGAGCTGGATGACTGTTAGTGTATGCCATTCTTTGGGTACATAGCCTGTGGTACGCTTGAGTCTGGACAGTGAATGTAGGTGAGGGTGTAGTTCCTTATGGGCCTAGTGTAAGACGCAGCATGGGATAACATACAGTCACACTGATGCTATGTTCTTAGCTTTGGTGAGGGCTGTCTTTACCTGCATGTCCATGACGTCTGGGTCTCTGTATCCTTCTATAATGGATGCAGGCCCTTTTGGGGGTGATGGGGGGGGGTTTACACTGAACATGTCCCCCTGGATGTGGGCAATGAAAGTTGGTTTGGTGTATTTCATTCCTTTTTTCAGTAGCTGACAGCATACTTGGAAGTTGACACCTACATGTCTGGTATAGCTACCGAAGGCTTTGTGGTTGTTATTCTTACATTCCTTGGCTATTTGTCTTTAGAAACTGTCCTTGGATTATTTTATGAGCGATCATTGTTTCTTCCTGATAATGATCAGTGATGCCTTTCGTTTAGTGAAGTTGGATCTATCATGTATTCGTTTCCTCCATCTTTTTCTAGCTTATTTATGGACGACAAACACCTGCTTGTTGTCCTATTTTTGGAGGAGTGCATCTTGGTTTTATTTGTGATGTCTCATTCCATGCACCCCTGTAGATGCTCATAGGATGCACTTGTAAATGATTCTGCAGATTGTATACCATTATCCTATAGCAAGAGGTCTTTGGAACGTTCCACTTTGGTCTTGGGAAGTGTGCAGTTTGCTTTTGAATATGTCTTCACAGTGGTTTCATTGATTGGGGGGGGGAGGTGGGATGTGGATGTCCAGTGTGATTACTTAATGATCTGATATTACCAGCAAGGGGGTTTATCTCTGTTGTGGAACACTGGTACCCCATGTTGGTGATGATCATGTCCAGTATGTTGTCACCTCTAGTGGGCATGGTGACCAGCTGTTCCAGGGTGTTAGAGTTTTTTAACTCTAGGACATATTGGGCAAAGGACGTTGTATACGAGTAATTCACTCACTCAATGTTTGGGTAGTTGTAATCTCCTCATATAATGGTGTTTGGTAGGACCTTTATATTTGTCATTGTTCTCCGGAATACTGAGTGAGGTTCCTGAGACAAGGTACATGATCTGTAGCAGGATACTATCTGATTGGCAGCTTTGCCCAATGTTAGTTGCACTTGCATGGTCTCCAAGGCCTCATGCTGTGCCAGTAACCTGAAGGTGTGGATATCCATAAGGTAAATGGGTACACCCCTTCCTTTTGTATTTCACTCATGGTTTTGGGTCCGAAGGTCAGAGTAATTGTGAGTGTTTTACGTGGAGCATATCCAACAGCTCTATGTTTGACATAGCTTTGTATGTTAGGCAGTGAACACCTCTGAGTAGGCGATATGCAAGGGAGTACGGATGGAGCATTTTGTGATGGTCTGTGTATGGCATGTATTTCAGGCCACTAATGTTCTTTGTGAGGTATTGCTGCTGGCTTTCCAGTTGCTGTAGTTGTCTTGTGAGGTACATAGCAACAGTGGCGTTGTACTCTTTTATAGTTCTAGTGAGTGGTGAGTAGAGAGGAACAATGTCCTCTTCTATTCTGCATGAGACACATTTTGTGATGATGTGTGCCACATAAGAGGGTTTCCTGACTACTGTGGGAATGTGCTTATCACAGTTGTATCCACTGTCCACCTGTGACCCAGGGTCTCTTGTCACACTTACAGTGTGAAGTATACTATCACCTATATTGTAGTTCTTGGCTACAGAGTTTTTAACACAGGTGATGATAATGCACCTTTTGGCATTGAGCTACAGCCCATGGCTTTGACAACAGCCATCTGTCTCAGTGAGACCCTTTTGTAGGATGTCCACATCTTTAGTGTTTACAATGATGGCTCCTAGTTTGCAGTCCTCTGGAAACTTCAGTAGCCACAGACCTTCCATGTTAATGTTTACTTCAGGGAAGTAGATACTACACAGCCTGTGAAGTTATCTAGTCCCATGGCTGCTGTGATACTGGTTTGGAGAGTGTTTTTTACCTGTGCAGCCGTGATGACAGCAACTTTGCAGTCTTCCATTATAGAGATGTGCTCTTTCATGGGTGAGAGGGGGGTAAAGTTAGCACAGATCCTATCTGCCAGGATGTTGGCAATATCAGTTGGCTCTGTACATTTAGTGCCATTGAGCTGTAACTCAGAACAGATCTGAGTGTAACCATGACATGGACCTGTCTGTTGGGCAGAGATCTCCTGAGTAGACAGTATGCAACAGAGTACAGATTGGGTTATATTCAGTCTTGTTGCATGGGGCAACTATTTGAGGCCAGTAATCCTCTTGTTAAGGTACTTCATTGGTCTTTCTAGCTGCTGAACGTGCCTAGTCAGATTCATCGCAAGTGTGTTGTGGTACTCTCTGACAGGTTTGATGACTGCTGAGTAGTGGCAACCTCCTTTGACCTACATGCACAGACCTTGGCAGTTTGTGTGAACACATAACATGATTTTCCGACCACTTTGTGAATGTGTTTCTGAAGTAGAGATGCCTATCCACATTTGTCCATAGATCCCTTATTATCACAACCGTATTTAGCCTAAGTGTGTGAGCATGCCCAGTATGACCTTTCAGTATCTTCCTGCCTGACATTTGCTTCGTTTCTTTAAGTGTGTGAGCATGCCCAGTATGACCTTTCAGTGTGATGCTGAATGAAATCCACTACATTAGTTTGAGTGTGTGAGCATACACAGTATACACATTTATACTATATGTGTATGGTAAATCAAGTTGTATTTTTACAGCAGGGTTTACCTTTGTGTCATAGATCAACAGGGATCATGATGTGCCTGCAGGGCTTCCATGAGACACTTTGTATAGACTTATCAACATTTCTACATACAGGGGGGACAGCTATTCTTTGTACATTTCTACCCGTGGGCACACTGGATTGTTACTGTGGGTGTACATAGGATGTGGGTTTCACCTATCACTTATACACATTTGCTATGCCTGCACTGCTATGTACAGGACACCATTTCAGTCTGTACTGTTGCCTATCGTACTGGCTTGAGGCATACTACTGTACTACAGATCTTAGCGTCCAATGTCACATATATTAGCTTGCACTTCATAGCCTACACAATCCACATCACACCACCTGGCCTGATGTTCTCTGTCTGCATAGGCGTGTGGGGGAGGTTACCCATTTGCCTCTTTAGGGGCATGATTCAGCATTGCTTTGTGTTTGCATTAGTGTACTAATTTCCTGCTGTGTCTGTGGCACTGAAATGCTATCATGGCTTAGTGGTTCATGTGACTTTGTTGGTTTGCATCTAAATGTAAGGAACAGT